>NC_081557.1:223034081-223119630 GCF_022355385.1 Mustela nigripes | reverse complement strand
GGCGGGCTGGGCAGGGAGTCAGAGGGGAGGGAGGGGACGGTACTGGGAGGCGGGGAGGAGCCGGCGCTCGGCTGGGGCTGCGGGGGCGGCGACGGCGGGAGCGGCAGTGGCGGCGGCGGCGGCGGGTCCGGCGGCGGCGGCGGCAGGTGGCCCCGCGCGCGGCGGCCGGCCCGGCCGGGGGCGGGCGGGAAGGTGGCGCCTCGGGCGGGGGCCGGTCCCTGCACCAGGTGACCTGCTCTGGCCCGGATCCGGGCGGCCTCGCCATGCAGCGGCGCGGCGCGGGGCTCCGGTGGCCGCGGCAGCAGCAGCAACAACCCCCGCCGCCCGCGGTCGGTCCCCGGGCCGCAGCCATGGCCCCCCCGAGCGGCAGCGTCCCCCCGGGCCTCGGCGGCCGCCCTGCCAGCGCGCTGCTCCTGTTCTGCTACCTGGTGAGCGCCGGACCCTACCCGGGTCCTCCCCTCCGCGCGGGGCCCCGGGGACGCGGGCGGGGGCGGCCGGGGAGCTCCGCGTCGCCGGGCGGTACGGCGCTGCTAGTTTGCTCGCTTCCTGGCCGCTGCGCCCCGGACGCGCCGGCACCTGGGATGGGGACCCGGGGCGCGGAGAAGGGTGCGTGGATCGGACTTGCAGCGCGGCGCTCTCGCTGGTCTCGGTTCCTCTCCCTCCCGAGACGCGCTCCAGAGCCGGGCGAGGTTCCCCTCGAGACCCCCCTCCCGTCCCCGGCTCCACCTGGAGCCTCGCCAGCCGCGTTTCCTCCCCACCCGCCGCGCGCGGCTCTCCAGCTCCCTCCCTCCCCGTCCTGGGCTTCCCTCACAGTCTCGCAGCTCCCTGCCTTCCCGTGCCCAACTTCGCCTCCCGCCTCGAACCTCCGTTTAGTTTCCGCCGGGTTCTCATGGCCCGGACCGTTTTCTGCCAACGCGCTGGCGACGAACCCTCGCGTTTCCAGCGCTCTTCAACTCCTCCGTGGTCACTCCAGCCAAGTTGCGGATGCCAGAAAGAAATCGAGTTCTTTGTAACACGCTTACCGCCTGAGTGGCGACTTTAGCTGCGACTTGAACATTGTCATTTAAGAGAATACGCTTGGCTTAGGCACGCCAGTTTACCATTTGCGCTCTTCTTGGCTTGGGTTTCAGTCATCAACTAAATGGCAGTAACCTATTTTACAAAACCAGCTCATTTAGAATACCAGAATAATTTAGACCCTCAGAGAGGGGTGGGGGAATAGTCCTCAATTCCTTTGATGGCTTGCTTTCTTCTGCTTTGAAAGCTCCTAAACAATAGTAAATTTACAGGAGGCGACACCCTTCCTGTCCAGCCTACCTTATGTTCCAGGATCCTGCAGAAACCTTGGGTTATCTCGCCATATATTACTGTAAATAAATGAAATCGAAAATGCTGAATCATGAAACTGATGTAATAGGAAATTCACAGAATGCTTAAAATTGAGCAGTGTCATTGTCCAGAATTGTTCTCATTTATATGGTCTCACCGTTATTTGGAGTCTTCCTTTGTAGAGGCTAAAAACTGCTCAGGAGACATTGTCAGCCATCAGGATCTGATTCCAGAGAAATTGCCACCCAGCCCAAGTTTCTTTTAACACTCTTTACTTCTTGGCTGTTGCATTTCTTGAAGCAAGAGGGTGTAGAAATGCAAATTGTAATTCGGTTTTAGTGTCTACCTGTTGAGTAATCCATGCTTCTCTTCCCATTTTAAAGTTAACCAGCACCAAAAATTTGGTGGTTGGATTTCCTTGCTGTCTTCAGAAGTTGTCAGTTAACATGTGTGGGTTAAGTATTATTATTTAATATTTATGCCATTGGGTTAGAGCTCACAGACTTATAAATATAACTGCCAAAACAAAAGACAGGGTTTCAGTTTAAACAGATGATCCCCATCCACAAGGCACTGGTTACCCACAGAGGCAGAAATGATGTCGTAGAATAGTGTGTGAAACATTAATGTCCAGGTTGTCTGGAAAGTTCTACGCAGAAATCTGAAGACCTGGCAAGGAGAGACCACTTCTTGACAGTTCTGAGAAATCAGAGTAACAGGAGCAAAGCCCAAAGGCCTAGTGGTCTGTGGGAACAGAGGCAGATGAGGGAGCAAATAGAAAAGATCTGTTGGGACCGAGGGGGTTTTAAGGGGCCAGGTCACAGAGAGGGGACAGAGGTGCTGTGCAGAGAATACAGTGAGATAGTGAGGTGGTGAGGTCAGGCCTCTAAAGAGAGAAATTATAGGACATACTGTAATGTGGGAACTAACCAGAGCACGTCTGAGTGTCTTGGCTGTTGGGGAAGGACTGGATTTTGGAACCACTGCGAAGAGGCAGTGTTGGTGCTTCCTGCTGTGTGTTTCCTTCAGGATGGGCTTCAGATAGGCGAGTGCACAGGAAAGTCTGGCAAACAAGCAAACCATTTTGCAACTGAATGAGAAGCTTTTGTCAAGCCCTGGGAAAGCAAAAGTGTGATTTGGAAGATGGGCTTCACCTTTTGTTCTAAAGGTCTGGCCATTTCCATAGGATTCTGCTCTAGAGGTATGTGCTATCTGAGCCTCTGGTGAAAGGTGAGGTTTCCTGACCTTGGAGAAATTCACTGTGCCAGGTGGGGAACATCTGCCTGAAGCACGAGATACAGAAAATGACAGGGGAAAAAAAAAAAAAGGCATAATCGTGTCCATTCTCCTCATGGAGGAATACTGCCTAGAGAAAGTGATTGGTCAGGGGAGGTGAGGTGTGCAGTTGGAGAGTAGATGTGGAACAGAATAACGAAGCAGGATCTCAGGAACATGTAGACACTAGAGGGAGAAAGCTATCCCATAATTTGGAAACATAACTAATCATATTAGTTTGCATTGTACTAAGTTGTTTATATGCATTATCCAGTATTTTTTTAAAGATTTATTTGTTTGAGAGAAAGCATGTGTGAGCGGGATGAGAGGCAGAGGGAGAGAGAGAGACTCCTCAAGCAGACTCCCCACTGAACATGGAGCCCAGTGTGGGGTTTGACGCAGGACTTGATCGTAGGACCCTGAGATCATGACCTGAGCTGAAATCCAGAGTCGGGCACTTAACCAACTGAGTCGCGCAGACACCCCCTCCATTCTCCAGTATTAGCTTTAACGACAACCTTGTAAAGTGGGAGCTGTTATGATCCTCATTCGGATGAGGTAACGAAGACTCCGAGAGGTTAAGTAAGTTGCCCTAGGCCACACAGGTAGTCCAAGGTAGAAACCCAAGTCTGTCTACTTCCAGAAACCCAGTCCTTAGGCACGCTGACGTACTGCTTTCTGTACGTTGCTGCGTTGTGCTCTTTCCTCTCATACATAGATGCGTGGGTCATTACCAAACCTCTTACCATTAGCAGCCACTGTGCAGTTGGCCAGGATGTGAGGTCATGTCTAAAGGAGCCTAAAATACACAAAGCAGGAAGCACAGGCCGCACACTAGAGGCAGGTTGTTAATGAGGAAAAAAAAAAATAGGTGAAATCAGAAAATATTTGCCATGGAGGGATAAAAGATAGGGTCTCTCATCCGGAGGTACCGGGTGGAGGTTGGCACGGGGCATTTGTATGAATGTGTGTCTAGGTATAGAGCGAGTGTGCCTTGGAAGGCATTCTATGCATTGGCTGTGATTTGGGGGTCAATCACCACTCTGTGTCATCCCCACCTGTGTTCTTGTTCTTTTGACTGGAGTCGAGAATGTTTTTCTGAACAGAAGCCTTTAAGCCCCTGCCCTCATGGGGAGCGTGCTTCCCAGAGCCAGGGTCCTGAGGCAATGGACACCTTTCTTCCCCATTGGCTGGGACAGAGTCACCTTCAGTGGCAGCTCAAGAACAGTACTGTGACTGTAGCTAGGTTACTGCCAAAGCATGAATAATTGTGACGAGGCCTGAAAGATAAGTCACGGAACGATGCCAAGCAGATTTCTGAAAAGATGATCCCTGGTTCCAGCAGCTGCCAGAAAATTCTAAGGTCACCAAAGGTCAAGAGTCAGAGAGCCTCCTCACAAAGGGTGAGGGCCCGGAAAGGAAAGGGTAGCAGAATTGCTTCCACTGAGGTCCCGGGTGCTGAGTGCTATGGTCTGGGCAGGACTTGCCAGCAGACCCCTTCTGGCATTCCCGTACGTCATTGCCTCGTACCTTTCTCCAGACTTGGCCAGACCAGCGGAGGCGGCCCCAGCCCCATCTGGGATGGTGGCACTTGTGGAAGGCATTTCTGTCCTTTCCGAATGCTGGTCTCGAATGTATAATTTTTTCTTTAATGAGAAAAACAAATCTCATAATGGCTGGTATTGATGTCAGCCGTAGAGCGGAAATATTCAGAGTGGACGTTCGCGTTTGTTAGACAACCAGAGGACAAAGACGCAAGGGGGCATTAGTGGCACAAATGTATGTGGTGATTGTTAGCCGATCTCCAGCGGCTGTGACAGAATTCCCTATCAGTGGCCACAGACCATGGGTTATCCCTCTGGTAGCACTGGTAAACTCCTTACTCTGTGTCTAACACAGGGCCTAGGAAGATCAAAACAAGGTATAGAGCCTCTCTATTATCTCGTTTGTACAAGAGTGAAAATGGATATTTGAAATACAGAGCTCAGCTTCAGACTTCCTGTCAGACAACAGAGGCCACATTCACCCTGACCAGAGCTCCTAAAAATCCCCCAAGCCATGGTGTTTGTCTCTTGCTTAGTAGACCTATTCCTCTTGGCAAAAGTGTGGGAATCATGAATTGGCTGAAGGAAGCAGGTGGAGGAGAGGCAGACGAGGCATAAAGAACCCAGGCAGTTCACAAAGATGGATAGACTTGACTAGACCATAAATAGCCTCAAGTGAATTACCCTGTTTATTGGCTCTCATCCTATTCCCCCGAGAAAGGACCCAAGGGACAGGAGGGCTGTGTGGCATGGAAGGGATGGCTGAGGACATTTTGCTTTGGCTGCTCTTATTTGTCTGACATCCTCATCCAAAGAAGAGCTTAAGTGATCTGGGGTGTTGGCTCAGTGCGCTGTGAATATTTGTGGGTAAGATGATATCTACCCTCCCCAGGCACAAGGTATACCAACATGGTAGGATCTTAGCCTTCATCCTCCTGCCCCCCTCCACCTTCAAGATGAGAGTGAGCAAAGTCTCACTTCCCACACCTGTGGCCAGAAAGTGGGACTGGTGTAGAGGTCAGTTGGTGGGTCGAGGGCCTCATTTTGGGCATGTCTGGAAGGCAAGAGGGACACCATAATTGATTGTGGAGTCAGGAATTTGAATTTTGGTTCTGTTTTTGAGGAGCTGGTTGACCTTGGGCAAGTGACTCTCCCTCTCTGATTCCATTCCATTTCCTCGGCTGTGTCCCTCCCAGAGCTGTTGTGAAGATTCGATTTGAAGGGAGTTCTATGAAGTTCTTTTTGAGAGGATGAAGTCAGAAGTAAATGAGAAGAGGGGCTTGCTGCATCTGTCCCAATGACCAGCTCACAGTTATTCAATGGAATTAAACCAGACCAAACTTTGGTTACCCTTGACTAGACCATAAAGAGCCTCAAGTGAATTACCCTTGAGTTAAAAAGGAATAGCCTATCAAACAGTATTAAAGAGAGGAGGGGAACCGATTCAACCAGGAGTCTTCTCGTTGTCGTGATGGTATTTCTCCAGCCAGCTCTCAGGTTTGCGAAGGCATATTCATCAACTGGGAAGTATTGCCCAAGGCCCATCTTGATTTTGGCGTCCATACCGACATCACTGCCCATTCTGTTTAATTGCATGCGTTGTTGACATAAACAGGATTTTTGCTTGCTTCTAGTCAGCAGAAATTGGAAAAGTAGGCCTCTTAAGCCAATACTATGACCTTTTGACTTATGGAAAGTTGGATACAGCCAGTTTGGAGAGAAAGCACTCATGGGCAAGGTTTCCTTTGGTAATCGATGGGGTAGAATGGGCAAGAATGAGAAAAACAGATACTCTGTAATTGTTACAGGAACCCACCACATACACGTATTAGTGTAAATAAATTTCCCATGACAAGACGTGAATGATTTAAGATACCTCAATCTTTTGGTCCCTTCCTTAAAGAACAAGTGGTCCATATAGAGAAAAGAGCCAAGCTTTCTCAGCTTTTTGGAACAGGGAGGGTTATTTGAATAGAATTTCTTATTGATTTTGTATAAGGGCATCAGATGCAGTCATCCTAAAAGAAGCTTAGATAGAATTGATAGATTTTTTTTTTTTTCCATCCAGAAGATACACAAATTCATCTGTTTCTCGACTCCCAGTTTGAACTGAATGCATTTTGATCTTCAATTTGGGGTTTTTTATCACGAACATGACATCAACTGACCCATTTCTTTCTTTATAAAAATTTACAATACATACACAATTAGACAAACATGAGAGAATCTGTCTTGAGAGTGTGTGTGACATTGTCAAATTTGACTTTGATTAAGGCTTACTTCTGGTGTAAACAGATGTTTGAGGGCTCAGGCGTCTTTCAGAGCCCAGCTCCGTTGTGTGCAGAGCAGATCAGTAGCTTCCGAGGTGGAACATGTATGTGGCTGCCTAAATGGCCTAATTTGAGGGGCACAGAAATGGCCCACTCAACTCCCAAGTCTTGCTTAAAGCTGCAGTGCCTCTGGGCTTTGCTTTGAAGGCGTTATCTCCCCCAGGCTGGTAGAGAAATGCAGATATGTGACACCACTGAAGTCCTTTTTCATTATCACATTAACACTGATGAACTTGCCAGACAAATAGGCATCCAACAGGGGGTAGAGGGATAGGACATTTTAAACATTTAATTTGTATTTTTGGTGTGGAGAAATGGAAAGTTCTAGAAGATAGTGTGTTTGTCTGAAAGGTCTGGAGGGGCTTGATAGCTGAAAGAAGTCCACCCTCAATGGGTAAGCTAGGTGCCGGAGCACCACCTTCCCTGACCTCACAGTCCCCATATCAGCTGTGATCCCCTAGGGGTCCGGTGAGAGGCCAAAGGGTAAGGGTTCTTCCCAAGGACTTTAATTAGGCTAGATGAAAAAAGAGAAGTGGAGAGGGTCCCCATCACAAGAGAACTGGTGAATGTTGGGAAAGGATGGGGAGGACTCGGGATTGGATCACGAGCCCCTGGGAGCACTGACCTGAGGCGAAACACAGAGGCTCCTGACAGAAAGGCTCATGCCCAGGATTTTACTTCACCAGGAAACACTTAACCAAACTCCTTCTGTGTGCCTCGTTCTAGTTGAGAAGCCAGAGACATAACAATGAATAAGACATGGACTCTGACCTCATGATTTCTAAGCAAAGGAACAACTGGGTAATTTCTCACTTCCGTTAATGCAACCTGGCATGTGAAAATACCTATGAAGGTTGGACACGTGTCATGCCTGTAGCTGAAACTCTTCAAGTTAATTGCCTTATTTTCCTGGCAGGAAACAGCTCATAACCACACACATGACTTGAGCCAGGAAATCAGCCTCAGCTTAATCAATATTTAGAGTGTGATATGTTGCTAATCGGTGTTGGTTTTGTATATAACAGAGGTGGCCACAACTCATGGTGCAGCAGCTGCCCACTGGGTCCTCTCCAAGCTACAGGATGCTGGCTTCCTACATTGCATAGGAGCCCAAAGACTAAAGACCACCGTGCCTCCTTGAGGGATTTAGACCATGCCCCTATAGCCACATACAGTGAATTTGAAGTCCCCTTTGGGGCCAGCACACCCCCATCATATTACAAAAACATTGCCCGTCCCAGAAATTGTTCTTCTCCTGTATTCAGGCTTCTCCCCCTTCTTAAGTTCATCTTCCTCATGAAATTTTTCTGCACCCAGCCTAGCACTAACTTCTCATCCCCTTAGCTCACAACTGACAGAAACAATAGCAAGATGTCAACACCATTGCGAGGGAGCCTTAGCAAAATAACAAATTAAGTGCCATCCACGGCACGTCTATGAAATTACGCCTAATTGGGTTATTCATCTCTTTTCTCTCACAAGACCATTCCTTTGGAAAGCATATTTTTCGTCATGTTGTGTTTTCTAAAACTCTTAAGTCTAGAATAAAAGCTTGGTAATCTAGAACAGTAGCCGGCAAGCTATGGCCCATGGGCATAGCCAGCTGCCTGTTTCTGTAAACAGAGTTGAGCTGGACCACAGCCGTGCTCCTTTGCTTCCGAGTTAGTTGTCTGTGGCTGCTTTCTTGATACCACAGCAGAGCTAAGTAGTTTTTCACGGCCACCAAGTGGCCTGCAAAACCTAAAATACTTACCATATGGCCCTTTTTTACAGGAAAAGTCTGCTCACTTCAAATCTAGCATAGCACCATCCAGTAGAAATATAACATAAGTCACAAATATGAGCCACGTGTGTGCTCCCAGATTTTCTAATAGCTGCATTTAAAAAGTAACCAGTGAAATTAATATTAGTGATATGTTTTATTTAACTCGCTGAACCTCAATATGATCATTTCAACGTGTATTTGGGATAAGAAATATTAATGAGATATTTTGCATTTTTAAAAAATTGTCTTTGAAATCCAGTCTATATTGTACACTCACAGCAATTTGGAGCAGCCCCTTTACCAGCTCTTCCTAGGACTCGTGGCCTCTGTATCAGTGAGCATCTAAAACGATGAACCCTGGATTTACTTTTCCTGCACTTGAAGCTTTGAAGTAGATAAAAATAAAATAATCTTCATCTGCATATATAGAGTTTACCTTTAGAGCTGACTTTGGAGGGAAGGGCCAGGAAGGAGAATACGGTCAGGTGTCCTATACCTTCTTTCTCACTTGTCCCTGCTGATCTCAGCGATGATGAACCCAATGTCCGGAAAGTCATGGGTCATCAAGTGAAGCTGAAACTAGTTTCAGCACGCTGCACTTATTAATGTGGGAAAGTGGACCATGCAAGTTAACACTAAGATGTAAAGTAATGAACATTACTAGTAATGGTACTTTGCAATGAAATCTCGTGAAATCACGTAGCCTTTCCCCCAGAATTCTGTTTAAAAGAAGTATTAACCTGGAATTCTAGCATCAGCAATAAAAACATGATTTTAAAAAAAATACTGAAGTGGAGAAGAGGGCTGGGGCGAGTTTTTAAGGTATCATAAGAGTATTGAGGAAGAAGTGTTAAGTCATTCTTGGAGAAAGAACACGAGGTGATATTCAGTATACCACAGTATGTCCTAGACTCTGCCCTCTGTTGCCACATTAACTGGGCAAATGTGGAATTGAGTGACAGAGGCATGAGGAGCAGTTGGAATGAGGAGTGCCCCGCTTCTCTGTCTTCAGCTGGCCTCCCGGTGGGCTCATTGGCTGGATTCTCATGTTGAGAAGGGGGCCACATCTTGGCACATCTGGCTGAATGAAAAACCACTGCTTGTGGTCAAATGCTGGGGGTATCTTTAGTCATAAGAAAGCAGAGTTCCACCTGGCAGCTCTTTATTGTCTTGCTGTTGTGTGCTGTGGGGCAGGGAACGTGGGAGAGGGAGTGAAAGCCAGGGGCTGGGCTCCTGGGCTTGCCTCTGGGAAGCCACCAGCTGGGCGATGTTGGAGAACATCACTTCTCAGTGCTCTTTGCCTTGGCGGAAGAATGGGGTGGGCTGGCTCATCACCAGGGGCTAGTCCACTCTAACAGTCACTAGTTCTAATTATAAGATTATTTTTATGTTTGTTTTCCCCCCTGTAATTTGGAAGTATAAATGAGAGCATAAAACAATTAAGCCTCTCATTGCGGGGGCAGAGAGTTTGGACTGTACCCACCTCTTTACATATTTCTTCCCACAGTTTTCCCATGACTAATTGAAAGCAATGGCCAGCCCTTCTCACTCCACCACTTGGAGAAGCTACATTTTTTATTTTCATCTATAGGACAGTTGCTTTTCTCTCCATCCTCCACCCCCCACCCCAAATCTGCCCCCCCCCCAGTATTCATGTAGTACAAAATTCAAAAGATAAATAAGGCTATATAGCACACGTTGGTCTCTGAGCCTATCTCCTGGTCACCTCATCCTTCTCCACGTGAGCAAGCAATGCTATACATACTCAAGCAAATGTGTAGATATTTTTCCTTTTCTTAAGAAGAAACTCAAATGGCACTTCTGAACCTTGTCTAAAAAACAACAACAACAACAAAACTTCAAACTTTAGAGATCATTTCATTATCTGTCCATGAAGCTCTTCCTCGTTTGAATAGCTGCCTAGCACTCTAGGAGTGGATGTCCTATCATTTACTGAACCAGCTCTGTCTTGATGGACATATAGTTTTGCATCCTTTGCTGTTACAAACTTTGCTGCAGTGCAAACCTGCACATCCATCATTTTGCACAAATTTGAGTATATGGGTAGGATAAAATCCTAGAGGAGGAATTATTGGACCAGAGGGTGGGTGCATTTATATATTTGATGGATACTGCCTGACCACCATCTGCAGAGATCACTCTCACCAGCAGTACATAAGAAGCCAATCTGGCCGGGACAGCCTGTTATCTTGGACTTTTTGATCTCTGTGAAGCTAGTAAGTTCAAACTGATTTCTTCAGTGTGGTTTCAACTTGCCTTTCTCAGACAATCAGTGAGAATTTACTTATTGATGAACTGTGTCATTTGCTTGTTTTTCTTGATTGTCAGCTTTGTTTCTAATTCGAGGTCAGTGCTTTCAAATAGAAACACTGTTCCCTCTTCCAGAAACTTCCATTGATTCTTCACTGTCCGTAGAAGGGAAGTCCGCATTCCTTGGGCTGGGGGACTCAGTGGCCTTCAGAGCTGTCTACCCAAAGAACTTTTCTTCTCTCCTCCAAGCCCAGCTGAAATACCATTCCTTCCATAAAGGCTATTCTAGACACATCCACCCCTGCCCCGCCGGTAAGATTACCTTCACCTGGGACTGTATTCCTTTAGGATTTGCTTATAGTTTGACAGGAGCCCTGATCATGTTCTGCCTGGGGTCACTGCTCTTTGTAAACACAATTCCCTGATACCCAGCTTCGTATCTTAGCCCCTTTTGCGTCTCCTGTAACCCTCAGCAGGAATTGAAGAAAGGGGGCCTTATTTCTTCCTTCTTTGGGAAACTGACCTTTTTTCTTTAAACTTGTAAAAATATTCACAGCATAAAATTTACTGCTTTTATCACTTCAAAGTATACAGTTCAGGGAGTTAAGTACATTCATATTGTGTAACCATCACCACATCCCTCTCTAAACTCTTTTCCTCTTATAAAACTGCAACTCTGTGTCCATTGTACAATACTTCCCCATGATCACCTCCCCCACCACCAACTCCAGTCCCTGGCAACCACCATCTTCCCTCTGTCTCTGTGCATTTGACTGTTTCAGGTTCTTCATAGAGGTAGAATCATGCAGTATCTATTCCTTGTGACTGGCTTATTTTACTCAGATTGTTTCCTCAAAGTTCATCCGTCTTATAGCATGTGTCAGACTTCCTGTTCTTTTTAAGGCTGAATAATATTCCATCATGTGTACATATCTGTTTGTGTATCCTTTTATTCACTGAGGTCATTCCTACCTCTTAGCTATTGTGAATAATGCTGCTATGAACATGGGTGTATGTCTATGAATGTATCTCTTTGAGTCTCTGTTTCCAACTATTTGAGGCTTTATAGCCAGAAGTGGAATTGCTGGATCATGTGGTAACTCTAGGTTTAATTATTTGAGGAACTGCTGCACCATTTTACATTCCCACCTACAATGCACCAGGAGCCCGGTTTATCTACCTCCTCTCCAATGCTTGTTATTTTTGTTTTGTTATTGTTTTGGGATAATAGCCATGCTAATGGGTGTGAATGGTCCAGAGTAATCTTTTCACTATTGTGTTTTGGATGCCTGAATCACAAAGTTATATTTAGAAGAGCTCTTTGCACCCGTATATCAGTATCTTATGCTCAAAACATTGCCTTGATCTCATGACCAACTTCCAAGAATTCTTCTCCAAGGAATGTCTGTATTAAGAGGTCTTTTTATTTAGAGAACTAGAGAAATCAACACACAGATAAAATCTTTCTTGGCCCATGTAGCCCCATCCATGGTGAAAGAATCAGACAACACAGTCTGTGGTCCAGGCCTGCCTGTGTGTGATTTGGAGCAGTGGAAACTCCTGCTGGTCCATCCATCATGCGTGCTTGTCCTGGCTCAGAACTCACGGGAGAAAAAGGGGCCAGGTTGGCATCCCTGTCATGTTCCCTCTTGGGTGCACTTTGAACTCTTCTCCCACACTTTGATTTGGCTGCATGTGTCACTGTTTGAAGTCAGGACAATGGTCTGGAAATGTCTGAAGCTGGCTCATCTCTTTTTCACGCTAAGGCAGGCTCACCGCTCCTGGATTTGTTGTGAACTAGCTCCTCCATTTGGAAACCAACTCTGGAATGATTGCCACGTAGCTTTGAAAGGCCCATTTTGATCAGCAGATGCTACTAAGTCTGGGGAGAGACTTAAATGTGGCCTAATCTTCATTTGTGTGTGTGTGTGTGTGTGTGTGTGTTGGTTTTTCTCTAATTGTTTGGGAGTGGTTTTGCCATCTCTTATGTTCCCCATTCAGTGCTTTTTGTAGAAAAAAGGAAATGATTCACATATCTGTTAATGTGATGATTTTTAAACTTTCTATACCCCTTTCTTTCTTTCTTCCTTCTTTTCTTTTTTTTTTTTTTTTTCTTTCCCTTTTCAGAATGTTGTGCCGTCTTTGGGCAGGCAGACCTCCCTGACGACGTCGGTGACCCCCAAAGCCGAGCAGAGCGTGGCTTACAAAGACTTTATTTATTTCACTGTCTTTGAAGGCAATGTCCGCAATGTTTCTGAAGTCTCGGTTGAGTATTTATGCTCTCAGCCTTGTGTTGTCAATCTGGAAGCGGTTGTTTCATCTGAGTTCAGAAGTAGCATCCCTGTGTACAAAAAGAGGTGGAAGAATGAGAAGCATCTTCACACCAGCAGGACACAAATAGTACATGTGAAATTTCCAAGCATCATGGTTTATAGAGATGATTATTTCATCAGACACTCCATTTCGGTATCCGCGGTGATACTACGCGCCTGGATTACTCACAAATACAGTGGCAGAGACTTGAATGTTAAATGGGAGGAAAATTTGCTACATGCTGTAGCGAAGAATTATACTCTGCTGAAGACGGTCCCGCCTTTCGAACGCCCTTTTAAAGATCATCAAGTGTGCCTTGAGTGGAACATGGATTATATTTGGAACCTTTGGGCAAACAAGATTCCCCAGTGTCCTCTTGAAAATGGTAGGTCATTTGCCTTGCCAGGGACCTAATGCTCATTTCTTCAGATGGTTTGTATCACGAGAGGATGGCAGGAGAAGGTTCTTACACTGGCCATGAGGAAGGGGTGGGGAATGGCGGGGACATCGAGTCTGTAGTTTAGGACTCTGGGGAGAAGGGGGGTCGGAGGTAAAAAGGTGATGAGAGAAGAAATAAAGAAGAGAGTAGACTGCATGGGAGAGTCACAGAGGTCACAGGGGGCCCTTGAGAGATTTGGTTCTGAAGTTGGAAAGGAGTGTTAATGCCACCGAAACAGACACTGGGAAAATCTTCTACCCCTCTCCCATCATGAATCCTTTGAGCGTCAGTTATTTTTAAGTGGAGCGTTTTGACCCAGAGGAGATGAGAACCAGAGGCACCTTTGTGCCAAAGGTGTTATCCCACAGTAGTTTTCAGCCCAGAGCCCCTGGGTTCAACTCCTGACTCTGCCACTTTCTGCCTTGGCATTCTAGGAGCCTCAGTTTTCGGATCTGTAAAATGGGGATGATAAATAACAATTCCCTCAGAGCCATGTTGTGAAAATTAAACGAGATGTAATCGCTTAACGCATGATCAGCACTCAGCAAAAAGTAGCCACGATGCTGACAGAGTCCAAATTCTGCATCTTATCCTAAAAGCCACATGGTTTCAGCCACCGAAGGACCCATGCAGGAGGGGCTTGAGGTCTCTGGCTTGGGTGCTCTTAGTTCTCTCCATTGGTATGAAGGGCATCTTCCTAGGTGGATGCTGAGGGCCTGCTGGCTCTTCTACTGATCTAGCGATGGGGAGCTAACCTGGCCATGCTCCCAGGCATTCACCTGGTATCTGACTGTGTTTCCTGAGGTGTAGCTCCAGGACCAGCTGAGACAGAATCAGGTGAGGCTCTTGTTGTCAATGCAGATTCCCAGGCCCCATCCATATCCTTCTTGGTCAGGATCTGTGGAGTGCAGGGCCCTGAAACCAGCACTTTAAACACACTCCCATGACCCTGATGCATCTTTAAGCTCCAGGATCTCTGGAGCAGCATCAGAGCTGGTGGGTTTTCAAACTTGAGTAACTGTGACTGAGCTCCCGTGGGTCTGGGATAGCAGACCCATCCGCAGTAGGTGCCTGACCCATCATGTCTTTAAGAGGACTGCTTTGGGGCAAGATGACTTAAGAACACTGAGAAAACAATGGCGACAAATATTTCCTGAGACCACCCCAAAACAGCCCTGTATCTGTTGGGCGTTTTGAGAATCTGTTTAACCATATATTGTAGTTGGTCACAGGCCACTTGCCATAGAATGAATGCATGTGGCATTACGAAAAAAAAACAAACAAACCCAAACCTCTTTATTTTGACATAATTATAGATTTGCAAGAAGTTGAAAAAATTGGAGAGGATCCTGTGGATCCTTACCCCAGCTTTCCCCTAATGGTGAGGTCTTTCATAACTGTAGCTCACTAGCAAGACAGTGAAAGTGACATTGACCTAGTACCTTTGAACTAGACTGCAGACCTTAAGCAGAATTCTCCAGTTTTTATGTGCTTTTGTGTTTGTGTAGTTCTATGCACTCTTACCCTGCACTTGGTCTGAATAGCCTTGTTCTGTGGCTGGCATATTCTATGTTTGTGTGGGGCTTTAAATACAGATAATGGAGAGGGAGAAGGCTAGTTCCTTTTCTGTGTGTATGTGGGTTGCTGGTAGGGTGGGGCAGGCAATTAAATGTCTGAAACCTTCAAGCTGCCAGCGTTTTGATGATTGGTGTACATCCCTCTTCCAGGAGGAACCCCATGCTGGCATCTTTCTGGAATGCCTTCCACAGGGAGACCTCATTTATTAAGGAGAAGGAAGCACAAGGCACATACGGCCAGCTTTGATTTGCCTTCGATTTTGTCAGGGTGTAATGATTCCATTTCATGTGTGGCAAATCACATATTTCTCATTGAAGAATGACTAAACTGCAGGCTGGAAGTTTTCAAATGAAGTCGTTTATGAACTGGCTGAGGTCTTAGGGCGCCCAGCACATACCCTTAAAATACGAACCACCTTTCCTTTCTTTTGTTCTTCCTTCCCCTATTCACTGAGCTTCAGAATAGTGCGGTGGGATTTTTTTTTTCTCCCCACCTTCCTCCAGGTGTTACTTTTGGGGTGAGAACGAAGCTAATAAAAGCATAATGCCGAGGAAAGCCTTCTCTAATCATTCACGTCACCTCAAATGGGGGCTGGGGTTCTCCATGCACTCTCAAAGCCAAGCCCTGTTTGCGTGGCTGTGATATGTTCACCAAAAAGGGGAACATTTCCTCTCCCTCTCTTTAAAAGAGGAATCAAAAGAGTGTGTGCAGCAGCCCTATGGAAAGTGTCCACGACCTTTGTTCTGGATACGGCTGAGCGATGGAAGGGAGCCAGGCCTCTGGCTCACTCTTAGCAGGATTTCTCTGTTCGGCTCTTGATGAACAAGAGTCAAGTCAGAACAACAAGATGGCATTAGGGAGCCAGGGTGGCGCCTTTCATGCCTGGTCCCCTTGCAGTCTGCAGCCAGCGCCAGTGTGGGGTGTGGGGGAACGTTTTCTGTGTCTAGTGCCTGGTGTCCTACGAAGGCTCCACGTCTGGCTTGCTTTCATTTTCTTTTTTCCTTTATAAAGAGAGAGAGAGAGAGAGAGCCAAAGTCTCCATGCCCAGGGCTGTTCTGTGAGTATTGTTAGAGTGCCCCTCCACCAAAGGCTCCCAAGGGGATAGCTGAGTGCACCCGGACACAGCCCTTGCCTTCACACCTGGCCTTTTATCTCCTTTGCCAGGACCGTGCCCGGCCAGGCCATTGGTCTGATTTTTTGGTGCACACGCGGCAGACCCTTGTCTGGCCCTGCTGAGAAAACATACCCCAGATCAGAAGTCAGCAGGTCCTTTTAGGACACATGTGTGTCCAGGCTTGGCCACGTGTCCTTTTGGTGCACCTGTTCCTGCTACATTCTGGGCACATGGGCACCTGTGGCTGAACTTTCCTGGGGGAAAGGGACCGGGCATTAGCTGTTGTCCCTCACCAGTTCCCCGTGTGCCTGACTCACGCATGAGCTCATCGAGAAAAAGAAATTCACCACAAAGGCAACAAGCCTAGGTCCACCTGGGCGGCTCCCCCTGCCTGTCCTCCCGTAAGAGGTCAGCGGGTCCAGCGGCCTCCATCTCCAGACGACGTTGCATATTCAGTCATTCTTCATCTCGCGGATTGCTGTCATACTGGTGGATGTCACAGCCTGCAAGCGGCCCCCCAGCTTTGCCCTCACACCCCACAGGGCAGCCAGTGCAGACATGTCCCATTTATCCTACCCCCTGGAGGTGGTTCCTCCCACTGCAGTGAGGAAGAGCCCCCCGCACCCCCACCCTCCACCACGACCCTTACCATGGCCTGTACCAGGGGTCCCTGTCCTCTCTCTTGCCACATCTCCTGCCATGCTCGTCTTTGTCTACCTGCCCCAGCCACATGGGCCTTCCAGCTTCTTCTCATGCTGACAAGTTCATTCTCGCTTTAGGACATTTCTGTGACGGCTCCCTTCCCCTCACAGCTTGCTCACTGATGTCATGTCTCTGGGCTAACGTCATCTCAGAAGAGAAGACTTCCCTGACTCCTTCATCTCAGATGGCAGCCCCACCCCTGCCATTTCCACCCCCTTGTCATCTGTCGTTATTTTCCTGCATAGCCTTATTGTCCCCAGACATTGTAATTAAATATGCGTCGTTGCTTTGTTGCCAGTTGCATGTTTCTGGACCAGTACACAAGCTCCATGATGCCAAGGTCCAGCCTTGTTTCGTGCAGTGCCTAGCACTGCAGTCCCTAGCACACAGCGGGCGTGCAGTGACTCTTCGTGAATTGAGTGATGAATGCTCTCAGCCAAGGGGCAAGGACCTTTTTCTCATATGCCTGCATGTGACCGTCACACAGGGACATCCTCACAGAGCTGTGTTGCCACATTAGGGAGCACACTGGGGTAGAGGGTGGCTGTGTGCCTTCTCAAGGCTCACACACACACACCGCAACTGCCTGGGGACCGCCCATCTGGGTTGTGCTGGTTAAGGATGCTGTCTCATGCTCAGAGATTCTCCTTTGCAACCACACACAAGCCCACCTTTGCCCTCAGAGTTTGAGTCTGGGATTGCCCATACCCTGCCTTGACTTAATCAATTCCTTTTACAAGGGATAGCCTTCCCCACTGCCACACCAGGTGGTAAAATCATGTCCATATTTTGGTAGCTGGCTCAAATTTCCACTGTTCCCCTGCTCACCCCCTTCCTTTCTTTTCCTTTCCTTTTCCTTCCTTAACCTTACATTACCTTGCCTTACCTCGTCTTACCTCCTCTCCTCTCCTCTCTTCTCCTTTCTTCTCTTCTATTCTCTACTCTTCTTTCTTTTCTCATCCCCACAATCAGAAATTAACTCTCTACCCTCGAGCCTTCCCTAGCCCTCTGTTGGTACCTGTCTTTCCATGCCATGTGTATCATGTTTAAGTCAACTAAACAAAGAACATTGAGCATCTACTATGTATCAATTTCTTTAGAGTCTGGAGGCTAGTAGATGCAGACATGGTGCCCTCTGTCTTTAGGTGCTTATGGGGGAGGGAAAGCCAGCTGCCGGTAGTAACAGCTACATTCCGTTACTGAGTACTCACCATGTGTTAGGCTCTGGGCTAAGTGCTCTATGTATCTCATTTAATCTGCCCAGTGCCTTACTATCATATTTACAGAGGGGGCTACTGACTCAGAGAGGGAGATTGACTTGTCTAAGGTCACACAGCTCTTCATGATAGAGCTGAGATTTGAACCCAGGTAGTCTGGTTCCCAAACCCCACATGTAACTGTTATCCTATGCTGCTGAAGGATGTCACGAAGCTATTTATTTATTTACTTGAAGTCCTTCATTCATTGAAAAATGTTACGGAGCAGTCTTTATGTGTTCCGAGCTTTGCTTTTTTCACAGAGGAGCTGACTTTTGAACAGAGACTTGAAGGCTGAGTAGAGTTTTCAGAGTCGGAAAAGGAGTAGGGGGAAGAGCATCCAGGTGGAAGGGAAGGCATGAGCCATGGCACACAGAGAAGAAAATGCAGCTGAATGGCAGGATGGTGATGAGCTTGCATCTTTTGATGGGAGGTGTGACAAATAGGTTTCATCTTGCATTCCAGCTAGGAGGGATTGGGGTGGTCACCTAGAACGTGATGTTGAGAAGGATTCTGAGGCTGAGTCTGTGCTTAGTGAGAAAGAGTGGTAGGCAGATCGATTACCAGTGTCTGCCACATGGTGGAAATGCCGAGTAAAAACTTCATGCTCTGTGTTTGTTCACCCAGGTAGACTCTCAGGTGTGAGTTGGGCGATTCAGGAAATCAGACTGGAAAAGCAGGGAGGGGGCCACCTTTTGAAGTCTCTGAAATGCCATGTGGAGGTGTATTAAGCATTCTGCCCTGCTGTCCATCTATAGGAATGTTTTTCTGAGCTTCCAGCTTAGGTCAACAACTGGGGGACATGGCAGCTTCCTTCTTTTCCACTTTTTCTTCCTTTCGCCAAAAACCCATTCTCATCTTCAGATCCAGTGGATTAGAAGTGTGATTTCTTATAACATAATTCTATTATAACAAAGTCATGGAAGGGCTGAGTCAGATAGGGGAGCCAGGCTTTACCTGTCTCTGAGAAAGTACCAGGATGCAGTGAGACTATTTAAGTCAATGTCATGATGATACTGTTTATAACTATGGGAACAATGCATTTAGCACTTTCATTAAAAGAGAGAGAGAAAGAGCCTTAGTTCTTTTTTTCCCTCCAGTTAATCACGGTGGTCTCAATTTCTCAGTAATAACACCAATTAATGCCTCGCATCTGTGTGGCCCTTTATGATTTTCAGAACACTTTTTCCGTGCACATTGTCTCATTTAATCCTCGTGATAGTCCCATGGGAAAGGGTATTATTCTCATCCTTTCTTTTCAGGAGAGAAAAACCAAGGCTCAGCTTCTTTTGCAGGAGTCCAAACTTTGCAATGCCGCCTCTCTGAAATATGCTAAAACAGCCCTAACCCAGGTTCTAAATTAGAAAGGAATACACTTTTTTTAAGCTGAATTTTTACTGATGTGAATCATCCTGTTTTCCTCACCCACTGGACTTTGTCTCTTTGAAGCAGATTGAATAGCCGCAGAGCCCAGGGCTGGGGAGGCCTCTGAATGTGGCTGGCCCCTGCCCGCGGCCTGCACGGGAATGCTCAGACCTTGTTCCCTACATTTTTAGCCTAAAAAGGAATATATGTACCTGGTAAAACAAAAAAACAAAAAACAAAAAACAAAAAAAACATAGAGTGTAAAAGGGATTGGAGGAAGAGTGAGCTCCCACTCACCCTGTGTTCTCGTCCTTTTCCCAGAGGCAAACGCACTCACACTAGTTTCTTGCATTTCTTCCCAGAAATGTTCTCTGCTCCTATAAGCCTTAAGTTGAGAGCCCCCATCTTCGTACATACACGGGAAGACCCTATAAACTCTGTCCCGCATTCATTAGCAATACGGCAGATTTCCCCCTAGCAGCGTGTGCCACCTGACCTCGTTCTTTTCAGTAGCTGCTTAGCTTCCTGTAGCCTGACAGCCCGTAATTTATCTCACCTGTCCCCTGCTGATGGTCATGCAGGTCATTTCTAGTCTTTTACCATTAGCAACAAGGTTTCACCGAACATCCCTGTACATGTATCTTGGTGTACACCTACGAGTATATTCGCAGGGTAAATTACTGGGAGTGAAATTTATTTTATTTTTAACACTCCTACTATTGAATATGGCACTGACTTCCGTACTCGCCCACTTCACTGCCTGGTATCCTTTGGGGGGAAGTTCTGACCTAAATCATACTTGCTAGAAAATTGAGCTTTAGTTCTCAGGCTTTTCTTTTAAAGAAAATGAAACACCTGAACACTCCTGCCTTTTAATGTCTTGCATTTGGAAAGTACTGTTGAGTTACCTGCACTCTGTCCTTCTCCAGGTTAGAACATCTTAACTTCTTTTCCTCCTGTTTCCACTTACAGACTTAGAGTTACCTTTTGCCTCAAGACTGTCTCTTCTCCCCAAATGGGCTGAGATCTCAGCTGCACCATTGTGGTTGTGTTTGAAGCACATCCGGAGTAGGGTTTTGTTACATGGACATGAAACTGTCTCCAGAGCAGGTGTCCACGTCAGAGCTCTGATCACCCTGCTGACCCAGAGAATGGGCTACATGACTGACCCCAGCCACCATGCTCGGTGGTGACGTTCAAAGTATTTAACAACCAATTATTAGACAGGGTCTCCTGGTCAGGCTCTGTAAGCGCTAGCCATAGTGCTGAAACAGGATAGTGCGGGAGCCCTTTCTACCCTGAAGGAGAGCCAGGATGGGTAGTGGTTGTGGAGTCCTGGAGGGTCGAGGCAGCACCCATCTCTTTGGGAAGACCTGGGAGATGTGATGTGGTTTAATAACAAGTCCATTGGTTTTTAGTAGGAGATCAGCTTTGACTCATTCCTGCATCTCTTACTAGCCATGCAACCTTCAGTGGGACACTAACACTGTTCTTGTCTCCAAATGAGGGAGTTTGTGCCATACAAAATTTAATGTCTCTTCTTGCTCTAAAATTTAAGGAAATAAAACAAGCAAGAATAGTCAAGGTGGTGGGTTCTAAATCTGAACCATCTTCCTGGTATTTTGTGTTTGTTGTCATGATGACTTTTTCCTACCTAACTTCTTCATCAAAGTTAGCCAGAGAAATGGATTTGAGAGAAGCGTCTGAAGGAAGAGACTGTGATCTGGTTTGGGCAGCATGGGACACATTACGGCATTGTGAAAAGAGCTGAGCAAGAGGGAGGCAGGTTCAGATCCTGACTTGGCCATATTGTGCCCATTTGTTCATGTGATCATTCATTCATTCATTCATTCATTCCCTCATTATTTGTGGAGCCTCTGTCAGGTGTTGGGCACTGCTCTGTGCTCGAGGGATGGGATAATGATTGAAGTAATGTCCCTGTTTTCTTGGGGCTTACATTTTAGAGGAAACTGGGCAAGTCTCTTAACCTCTTTGAACCTAAACTTTGGACTTAAGTTTTTCTACCTGTAAATTCTTTCATGAGGAATGACACTGGTGCTGTTAACTCCCCATTCTAAAGCCCACGACAGCCATCACTAATCAAGCATGGTGCTCCAAGCAGCCACAATCACTTACTAGAAAACAAGCCTCTATGTTATCCTGGGCTAGCTGAATTCTAACATCCTTTCCTGCTCTGAAATTTCATTCTTATTATATCTAACCTAAATGGAAAGGCAATATTATACTGAAGGAAAAATTGCTGTAGAACTCCAAATCATAGAACTATTCAAGCTGCAGATTTTACAAGAAAGCCACCACCGCTTTGGTTTTGTTGGGTACAAAAGGTATGTGTTTTTGTAAAATTTATTTTAGATCTTTCAGTCTAAGATTTTTTTCCTTCCACATCTTTTGCTGCAAGTTCTTCTGCTCAACCCGATTTACTTTGATCCCTGGATAAAGGAGAGGCTCATCAGCATTGACTTTTAACTCCTTTCACTTTGGAAACCTCTTTATGAAGCCTCCTTTTCCTGAAGTCAGGTTGGACAGAATCAAATCCTGCTCCTTTTGATAAATGTTTCTACTGCACACTAGGTAACTCACCAGCAATCACTAGCAGAAGGCCTCCTAGGGGGCTACCGTGGCCATCTGGTCTTTTATGTTCCAGTCCACACAGTGGAAGCCAAACCAAGGTTGGGCTGACAGCAACTGCATGGTGATTTTCTCTCTGGATTCCAGAGACACCCTTGCAGTATTCCCATTTCTAATCCCCTCTACCCATCCACATAATAGATCAGCAAGACTAGTGTCCCCAAACTGAGCTCAAGGTGTAAAAGGAAAAAAAAAGTTTGCATTGTTTCTTTTGGAATCGATAGCTCTATCCTTCTGAGTTTCCAAATGCCTCTCCACCTCTCACCAAACAGGGAGATTTGTGGACACTGGGGACAATTTGGCTCTAGTTTATTTAATTCTATTAGGTATACACACAGGGTCTGAGATTATGAACACTTTGCTCTTGTGATTTCTAAGTTTTAATGAACCAGAGGTACCTCTCTCTAGAAGACATTTTTCTCCATTGAAGAGTGAGAGCTGGGGTCTGAAGTATCCCAGGCTGAGGCTCCCATAATTTGTGCCAATAGAGGCGTTCAGTAACTTGCACAGAAGTTAACTCTTCCCTTTCCAAGAAGCCCAGGAAAATAGATGAATTCTACTGTTTACTCACAGACATTTAAACCAAAGAGCATTTTAAGAAAGTTAAAAAGGTTCTTTATTCCTCAGTTGAGCTCAGTGATTTTTTTTTCTTTGAAGGGGGATGGGTATGGAAAATAAAAAATATATATATATATATCATTCTAGCCTCCTTTAAAGCAGTAGATATTAAATATAGATGAGATAAGTCAGTTCTCCTTTTAAGACTTATTAAGGACACCCTATCTTCTCTAGGGCCACAGGATTCTCCCACATTTGCTAAATAAAGTGGAAGGCTCTCTAGTTTTAAGGGGTTTGGTTGGTCATTTTGCCTAGGGTAGTATGGGGTGTATACTGGAAAGTCTGCACAGAAGGAAAAAATACCTGTGCACTTCTAAAAGCATGGATTCTGAAACCAAACTGCCTGAGTTTGAGTCCCAGCTCCATCTCTTATTACTTAATCTTCTCTAGGGCTCGGTTTTCTCATCAGTTGAATGGGGATAATAATAGCACCCATTTCATAGATGGTTGTGAAATTAAATGAGATTGCTCCTGGAATGGTATGCTTAGCACATTGCCTGGCACATTCTGTGTTATATAAACATTAGCTACCATTTTGGCAGCTATGCCTCCATTTCCTCATCTGCAGAATGGGGATAATAATGAGGATGAGAATGAGGATTACGTGACTCTCTTCCTAGGTAGCTAGTTAGCTAAATGAGATATAGATCTATTTATAGCAGTGTGGAGGGTATGGAGGGCTACTCACATGATAACTGTTTCTATTGTTGCACAAATTGTGAATGTTTTCCTTAGCCCTGGAAGGGCAGCATGTGAAATGGTTAAGAACCTAGAACCAAGCTTGGACGTCATGTGGACTGGCTCTACTGTCATTAGCTGTGACCTCATGGGAGTTAGTTATCTTACCTCTAAGCTTCAGGCTTTTCATCTATAGATTGGGACTCACACTACAATCTCCTTTACACGGTTGCTGTGAACACGGATTGAGACAGCTCTCTATAAAGGGCTTAGCAGGCACTCGGCATATCATCAGTGTTCAGTAAATGCTTGCTAATATTTTCAGATGCTTTCTTGTAACTGTTTGATGGGAGTTAGGCAGAGGGTTCCGGTAAGAACGTGATTTGGGAAGCAGCACTTTTCTGGAGATAACTGAAAGGCAGCTGTCTTGCTGTTCGCAGATGTGGTCACCCTCCTGGGCTTTCTCTATGCCTCCAGTGGAGAAAACACAGGCATTGTGAAGAAGTTCCTGAGGTTTCACAACCGAGAGCTGGAGGCCACCCGACGTCAGCGGATAGATTACCCCGTGTAAGAATGGGCAGATGATGGGGGCTGGTGGGGCAGTCCTCTGTTTAATTTGAAGACAAGGCGGGCTCGTGGAATCCCTTAGGAGGTCACACCTTGGTAATATGTTTCGGGAAAATGTGGAGATCCACACAGCTTGGACAGAATTTTTGGCCCAAAGCGTTCTTGAATTATTCTTGCCCCTAGCAGTCCTCAGTTTGCCTTGGACTTTCTGTGTCGGTCCCAGGAATGACACGAACAGGGGAACAAGGTGTGGGAGCCTGAGGCCTCGCAAGCTTTCGGGTGCAGCCCGCCACAGCCAGCGCCCACTGCTGCCTTCACTTTGCTCTTTTGGTCTTGAAAGATTGGATGAGCTGCTTGAAATCTCCCAACTTCTGATCTCCTCCATTGATTTCAGCAAAACCCAGATATATATATTTTTTCCTTCTGCTGAATTGAAGATGCTGAAAACAGTTCCTGGTTCACCTCAGACTGGATGGATTTAGCAGAGTGATTTAATTCTTCCCATGCTGCTGGCTGTAGAAAGATCTTGAGTCACTTTACCGAGCGTATGTTCTTGCTAAGCTTCCTTGTAATAACTTATCTTCATGAGCTTGCTCAGCTGGGTGGGTCTGGAGGGAGCTGTGTGGCACCATCTGTTTGCGTATCTTACCAACTGATTCTGAGGCCAGATTAGAAAGCCCAGAAAATTCTAAAAGACTTGTTTGGATATATCCCCAAAGAACCTGGGGCCACGGCCACGTTAACCCAAACTGTGAATTGTTTACTGGGGTCATGGTGAGAATTCTGTGCGTTTGTTTTGACCTTGATTCCTATTTTGCCTGCAAAATGCAATTACTCCCAGCTCCCCAACTTGGAACTGCTGGTCACTAAGACAATGTGTGGTATCAAGCAAGTGTTGAGCTAATATTTGCTGAGCGACGGATGGATCACACATCTTGGCTGAATGTGTCCTAGTTAAGTTGACTACTGTTATTTTATTCTCACCCCACAAATCACAGATGTACAATACTTTTTTTTCAACTAAAATAGCCCCGGTCCAGAAATGAAACAATTAGATTAGTTGTTCCATATGGGTCAGCCGGAACTGTGATCCTGAACAACCTAATGTATGCATTAAAATAGTATCTACGTGTCCCAATTAACATATAGCGATGCCATTTGCAGATTACGACACTTTTCTACCTTAGGGCTTTTATCTTGGAAGGAAACAAGATTGCTCAAAAAAGCCTAATTATGTTTTTTTCTTTTAATCATTGAAATTAGCATAGCTTCTTATCAGATCACCTCTTACTAAAATCCAGATTTTTATTTTATGTCTGACTTTCTAAACCTTAATCAAGAATTTAGATGGCAAGCATGTGAGGTTCTCCAAAAGGCACAGAAACAGAGTTTTTGGTGCAAGGCACAATATCTGCTAGTTTTGTACAATGATTTTTAACTCCTGTCTTTCGCAGTTTCAATAACTACCTCCTTTGTCTCAAAAATCAAGCTTTGCAAGCTGATCTCCCATGATGAACATGAAGGCAAATTCATCCCTTCATTGGAAAGAAAGCAATTTACTTGGTCATTGTTAGCTATAATTACCTGTTCTTGGATGATATCAATCTGCAGATTTTTTTTTCTCTCCTCACTCTTGTAGGTTTACTGTTTCATTGTGGCTTTATTTACTCCATTATTGCAAGGCCAATCTCTGTGGGATTCTGTACTTTGTTGATTCTAATGAGATGTATGGCACACCGTCTGTATTTCTTACTGAAGAGGGTGAGTATGAAATGGAACATTTAAACTGATAAACTGATATCGTGGTTTCCTTATGCTCTCTTGGCAGGTGTGTCGGGAATTAAGGAAGATACCGTCAACGTGGCGGTTCAGTGAGAGCGATGATTTTCAAATGCAGCTTCCCAGGAACGTCTTTTTTTCCTGGAAGCTGAAAACACATGTCTTCTTTACAAAGGAATTCACTTGTGTGGTCTTTTGTTTGCTTTGTTCGTGTTTGCAGGGAGAAGGCCCATGTTCTGACTGTAGAGCTCCTTAGGCCAATTGTTGAAAACATGTAATCACTTCATGCCTTCCTAAGTTTTTGTTTTGTTTGTGTGTTTGTTTGTTTGTTTGTTTTTTGGTCATTTCTCACAAGTTTTAATTTTCCTTATAGGCCACTTGCATATTCAGATGCATCTTGTCAAAGGAGAAGATCTTGCCGTGAAAACGAAATTCACCATGCCTCTGAAGGAGTGGTTTCGACTGGATATCTCTTTTAATGGAGGCCAGGTATATGTGTGCATGCTCCGTGAAACCCTTCATATTAGGCACTGCAGTAAAGGCAGGGAGCAGGGATGTCTGCGGGAGCAAATGTGTGCTAAAGGATAAGCTCTTTACAGCTCTACACGTCTCTGATCAAACTTTTATAGATGGAAGTTTATTTTATTTTTTTTCTGATTTTGATAAAATCCCAGCCCATTTAATTAACTTCCAAAGTGCTTCTTTCGACCATATTGTGAATGAGTAAATAATATAGTTGCTCTATGTCCACAATTATCTGAGCAATTCAGTTTTTGGTTTTTTTTTTCCCCCCTCTCTCAAGGGAGATAGGCTTTGTGGAGATAAATGTTAAAATAACATCGGTCATGTTTATACACTGTTATCAGATCTATGCCTTTTCTTTTTTTTTTTTTTTTACAGGAAATTTATTAGTTAGTTCAGCCAAGAAGTGGTTTGACTGTTTTTGGCAGTTACACAAGTGCTGACGTTTGGCATTAAACAAATAATAACCAACAAACCTAAGTGATCGTTCTGGTGGGACAGAGGGGGTTTATCTACTGTGTACTATAAAACAGTGCACATAACTGTTTCAAACTCTCATAATGTAGATTTTATGGATTATGGCAAATCTGTTGTTATAATTGAAGACCATTCCATTTCTTGATATACTTGATGCCGATGTGCTACTTTTTTTCTCTCTACTTTACTTCCTCATCAGCTTTTCTTATTGATTTGTTGATTTTCCAGTAACAGAAGGGGAAGAGACGTGTTGTTTGTCTCATGTATTAGATAATACACAGGCTTCCCTTGGTGTTTAGGTTCATCACATTTTCTTTTCCCGGGGAGACAAGAAATCAGGTCAATCCTTGTTGCCTCCCTAAGAAGAATCTGTAAAAGGTTAGCTGGAATTTTTTTTGTGTGTTTGTTGGTTTCCTTAACAATGTGAGGTGACCTAGCTCTAGACTATGGTCCAGCTTTCCATTTATATAAGGATTAGGATAGCATTAGAGCTTGGTTGCTGCTTGCTTCTGAGGTGAAGGTCAGCTCAGTACTCTGTGTCACTTAAATGGGTCTCAAATCATCAGAGCAAATCACAGATTTATTTTGCACCCTATGTATGCAAGGCTCTTTGCTCACGGAGCTTACTGACTGTTTATGGGAGAAGCATTAAGCAGGTGAAGGGATGTCATAAGGAGAGCTTAATTACCAAATGATTCATGTTAACTCAGGGAAGAGAGGTCGGGCTTTACGCTGGGATGCTCGGGGAAGGTTTCACAGAGAAGGTTCTTACAGATTGGGTGGAATTGAGTTGGAGGGGAGGGGAGGGAACATTTAGCACATCATTGGGGTTATCAGATAAACCAGGTTGGAGCAGAAATTGGCAGCCTGTAGAAAACTAATAGGAGAAAAAAAATGTCTGTAGGGCTAGAATGTCGGCAATCTTGAATATCAAGAAATCTGGATTTCTATTCTCAAGGTGGCAGGGCATCATGGAAGATTTTTGAGCCAGAGTAGAGCAAATCAAAGTAGTCCTTTAATTAAGGAGATGAATTTGATTTAGCAGAGTACACGATGGGGTAAGGATTAGAAAGACCAGATGGGGAGGAAAGAAAAAAGAACTAGGGTTGAGTGGGGGTTTTTTTGGTTTATTTTTGTTTTTGGTAGACTTTTGCCTTTTGTCCTACTTTGTTTTCCATCCTATCTCATCTTCCTAATATATCTGTAAGTCCCCAAAATAGCGTTATTGTTTTTCCACATGACATCCGCCACTCCGGTGGGACTGCCATCCTCATTGTTTGGACTAAATGGACCAGGGACTTAAAGCCGGTGGCTGGTTTAGAGAAACAACTGACTGGAGTCATTTTCTTCTCTGAGCCAACATGCTGCATATGGAGAATTGGGTTGGTTTTTATGTGTTAGTTTGTCTGTCATAGACACAGTGTTGTAGCCACACCTCTGAGTCCCTCATTAGCTCAGCACACGTTTCCTAAATCCTTGCTCTGTGCTTGCACTGGATGTTGGGGGCAGAAGGAGCTCCTTAGCTCCAGGGGCTTATGTTGTAGAAGCCGTCCAAGACACGTGAAGAATGTGTGACAGCTCACAACATTATCAACAAAAACATTGTCACCGTTGAAATGGCAGTGACGATTCTCCACGCTTAAGGAAAGAAAGTGGGGGACAGCAGTGCGTGAGGAACACTCAGCACCCACTTGTTTCTCCCCGTAAGTCTGTCATGGAATCAAAGGAAAATTTCATAAACCCCTTGTAGTATCTTACGCATTTCCTTCTCTTCCTATGCAACAAACGTTTGAGCAGAAGTACACCAAGCAAAACCATGGCTTGTAGCTTGGAAGTATCTGAACCCCACTGGGGGAAACTGTGTGATGGATATGGTTAGATGTGAAGTCATTTGGAGAAATTAAATTTCTTTAATCTTAAAATATACACAGGGCTAGTAAAGTATTCATTTTATTTCTGCAGAAATGGATCAGGTGAAAGACTACGCAGCCCATTTTATGCGTAATTAATACCCAGGACTGTATTTATGCTGTGAGGTGTTGGGGCCTAACTGATCTTGTGTATTTCTCCCACACAGATTGTAGTCACCACCAGCCTTGGACAGGATTTGAAAAGCTACCATAATCAGACCATTAGGTAAGGGCAATATTTTCTTTTTATTCAGCATGATGTTGGATAAGGATTAGGAAATCTTCTAACATTAGCCCTCAACCCTAATGTTCTTCCCACACTTCCTTATTCAGCTCTTGAGCATGGACTGTGTCGCGTCTGCCCTATAGCTCAGTCTTTGCACTTTTTTTTCCCCATCTGCAACCTCCCCTCTCTTCCCCCACAACGTTTTTTTCTAAGCAAGAGGAACTATTCCTCTCTCCAGATCTCATTGTGAATTCTTCCTTTCATGTCACTTGATAATTCATTTTCTTTGAAAATTACCTCCTAGGAAGGATTCTGAAAAATAAATAACGTATTAATGCTGCTTATTGAGAATGGTTGGTAACTTTGGCCCTAGTATAAAACATAAAAGCAGACAGTCTTCATATTTATGTTCATAATCTAAATTTGAAATGCATGCCACTATTGATATTGGTGTAACTTTTCATCCTCATGTAACCATTCTCCACAAGAGTTACAGAAACTGAGAACTGGGTCCTTTGCCTTGCATTTCATAATTTTTACATTTGCTTCTACACTCCTGTCTGATAGCGGGGTTTCTAGTGGTAGAACCATGGGGCAGCCTCCTTTGGGCACTCAGGATACCTCAACATGGCTAAACCATATATATATTATATATGCTATATCTATCTCTCTCTCTGTATATATACATACAGTCAAATGCTTAAGTGTAAAAAACAGACGCAAAAACTACCAGCTTTTATGTATAATTTAGGTATAGGTGTATAATACACATGTACCAGCTTTGTCCGGGTAATTTTAAACAATGTATCAGGCACTTTGGCTGGGCATGGGGAAGCTCATGCCTCCCTATTGTAGTTACTTTACTACAACAAGCAAGAAGCTGTCTCTCTGAACAGGCTTGTTCACTCAGACTCCTCACACAATCCAGATTTTCTTGGAAACCAATTATTGAAGAAAGGAACGCAAGGAGAGGTAGCGACAAGGGAATGGGGGGCCGTACACCCTACTTTTCTCCACCCATCACCACCACCACCCCCTTCCCTCCCGTCCCGCCATTCCAGTTTACCTTTAAGTTAAACAAATGGCTTTTAGGCGCTGGGCCCATAGAACAATTCTTATTTTCATGGCCGGATTAAAGGATCACAGTTATAAGAAAAGGCTAAAGGGGTGTCATTCTTTAGCCTGCAAGGAGAAGGTCAGGGGCGACATTGACAGCTGTATGGGAACTGAGAGCCTGAGGTCTGAGAACAGAGGAGAAGCCTGGAAGGGGACCACGTGGACTTAGGCCAGTCAGAAAGAGTTCAATGGACATGAGTTTTGTTGTAGAACAGAGTTCAGAAACAGGAGAGGCCTGGGAGTTTGCTTTGGAGAAACGATGATGCATCTGATGTCCCTGCTCTGCTCAGTGGGCCCCAGAAATTGAGGGTTTGCATTTGGGGATGTGAAGCCTGAAATAATACCTTCTCCTTTCTCTCCTGATACCCACCTCTGACCCCAGGACGTTTTTGACAGAAGATTGATTTCATAGGCTCTTTTTAATTCTCTGTGTAAGGGCTTCTTTTCACGGTGCATCCCAGGGACCTAGATGCTGGCCTGAGTGAACTGTAGATGAGAGATGAGAGTTGAGAGAACTGTAGAAAGATCACAGGGTGGGCCCAGGAGGTGGGGAGGGAGACCCAGGCCTTCCACATAGTATTTAAGGGGGTGTCAAAAAACTCGGTAATTGTATTAGTTTGCTGGGGTTGCTGAGTGGCTTAAACAACTGAAAATTATTGCCTTACATTTCTAGAAGCTAGAGGTCCAAGATCGAGTGTCGGCTGGGCCGTGCTCTCTCGGAAGGGTCTGGGAAAAGAGCTGACCTAGGCTCTGAGCCTGCCAGGCCTCTCTCCAGCTTCTGACAACTCTGGGGGCTGGGGTGGCAGAGCCCCAGTCTTTGCGTCATTTTCCCTGTAACTGTGTGTATGCGTCCTTCACATTCCGCCTTATGTAAGGACACCAGTCATGCTGGACGAAGGGCCCATTCTGCTAGTGTGGCCTCATCTCAACGAATTACATCAGCAATGGCCCTCTTTCCAAATAAGGTCACATTCCGAGAGTCTGGGCATTCAGACTTTAACATAGGAATCTGGGGGTGGGTGGGGGAGGGGGAAGACACCATTTAACTCATAACAGTCATTGTGATAAATGACATTTACTATAATATTGTAAGAAATAAAAAATCAATGTCAGGAATATACAATGAACAAAAAAATAAAAGTTTTAAGTAAATACAGAATCCATGTGATCATATAAGATCCAGAGAGGAGGACCAATGTTCAGATACAGACCAATTCAACATTCTTCTTAAAACATTGAAATGATCCCTTACCTGGTAATGGGGCAGTCCCCAGACCCAGGAGTGTCCCTCGCTACCTCCTCGGCTGCCTTTCCTGTACTCCTGGGACCTCACCCATCAATTCAAGAGCTGAAGAGTTAATGTCAGGCCTGCCTGGGATTCCTGTTGTTGGATATTTGGAATCTCATCCATCAGAGAGGTTTTAGAGTGGGCCAAACCTGTGAACTAAACATCAGATATTTCAGATGGTCATGGGTTTACTCCTTGTTGTCATAAAACGTAAGGATAGCTGCTGTCTTGCCAAGGTGGTGTGGAAAGATCCATAATTAAGTGCGCAGAAGTGCAGCGCTCCACACAAATGAAAGGCTGTCAGTGGCCCTGGGCGGGGGCAGGTAACAACTTCATGCCTGTATAGTGTTTATCCTTCCTTCATTTATCCAATATATGCTCATTCATCCAACACCTCGACCACACACCTGACCCAGTGCAGACTCTAGGAATAAAAGGATGAACAAAAAGGATACAGGCAGTCCTTACCTTAAGGAAGCTAAAAGAAAGGCAGAAAGGAAGAAAGAAGGAAGGAAGGAAGGATGGATGGAAGGAAGGAAGGAAGGAAAAAGGAAGGAAGGGGAAAGAAAAGAAAAAGAAAGAAAGAAAGGAGGGAAGGAAGAAGGAAAGGAAAGAAAGAGGGAAAAAAGAGGGAGGGAGGGAAAGGAAGGAAGAAAAGAAAAGAAAAGAAAAGAAAAGAAAAGAAAAGAAAAGAAAAGAAAAGAAAAAAGAAGGGAGAGAGGGAGGGGAAGGAAGGAACGAGCACCAGTGGGAGAGACAGAGCTTAAATTCATAAATAAATATAAAATTACACATCATGATGAATTCTGGAAAGGAATTGAACAGGGTAGTTTCAAAGGACACTCAAGAGGGTCAGAATTTACAGCAGATCCCAAAGAAGTGACATTTGAGATGATGATTACTCTAAGGGCGGTGAGGGTCAACCCGTCCATAGCTTTAGGTTTCCCTTATTAAAGAACTGCGGAGCTGGAGTTGTTTTCTGGTAGTGAGGGAGGTTTATTTAACAACATCAGAGATTCGTTCAGGCTGCTGGAGGCAGGCGGTAATAAACCCAGGTGGTCTCCCATGTCCAGATAAGCATAAAGATCGTTTGCGAGTGTGCCCAAGGTTTCCAAAAGGGACGGCCTGGGCTTTGGAACTGTCTAGCTCAGCTTTTATGTCCGTGAAATTGATGACCATCAAACAGGGCACACGCAGTACAAGGAAGCGCTTGCAACCCCTGGCAGCCACGGAGGATTGTAGAGGAGAAAAATGTAGAGGCTCTGAGGTGGATGGAGAGCAGGCTGGAGAGATTTCCTATTTGGAATCCAAATCCTTTTGGATTTCCAGACCCAGTTCCAAGATGGGGGAGGGCTTTCCTCGTACCCACACCAGGCAATTCTGAGACATCAGCAGGGTATCCAAGAATTCAACTCAAGACCAACATTGCCCATCTAGAGATAGCATCAGATACCATAGGGGAAGTGTCAGCCCTACAAGACGACCCTCACCCGACTTTAGATGCTATCTGCAAGCTCTGGAGATTGGAGGTTCCAATGACCTTCTCCTTAGGTTCTTTTAATTTGCTAGAGCAGCTCCCAGAACTCAGGGTAGTACTTACTTACATTTATTTACCCATTTATTAAAGGATCTGCTATAGGATACTAATCAACAGCCAGGTGAAGAGATACATGGGGTGACGGCTGGGAAAAGGGCACAGAGCTTTCATGCTCTCTCCAGGTGTGTCACTGTCCCTGGCCTCTGTGTGGTCACCAACCTTGAGGCTCTCCCCCAGTCCTTTAGGGTTTTTAGAGAGGCATCATTACATAGTCATGGTTGACTAAGACATTGGCCATTGGCTGGTTCAATCTGCAGCCCTTCTCCCCTCCCTGGAGTTCAGGGAGTGGAACTAAAACTTTCAATCCTCTAGTCACCTGGTTGGCCCACCTGGTCCAACTCTGACTTTGGGCAGAGTCACCTTCTTTGATATAACAAAAGACATCTTTATTACTTTCAAAACTTAGGAGATCCAAGGGTTTGGGGAGCACTGTGAGACAGGAACTGTGGACAAAGACCAAATACATCTTTCTTTCTTTTTTTTTTTTTTTAAAGATTTATTTATTTTGGAGAAAGAGAGGGAACATGTGCGTGTACATGCATGGGGGGCAGGGCAGAGGGAAAGAGAGAGAGAGAGAGAATCTGAAGCAGGCTCCACACTGAGTGCCTAGCTTGATGCAGGGCTCGATCTCACAACACTGAGATTGTGACCTGAGCTGAAATCGAGAGTGGGAAGCTTAAACGACTGAACCACCCACGTGCCCCCAAATATTTATTTCTTATAAACCACAATGTTGCAGTTGTATTATGATAATGATTAAAAAGAAAACAAAAATTACAGTCTAGAACCAGGGGGACCAAGTAATTTATTAATTAGTTGAAAAATTCAGTTAAAGCAAAGATCCATTTAAAAAGATACCATAACCATTTTATTTTAATTAGAAAAACCCGGAAATGTATATTCATCCACCAGTCTTTCCAGATAGGGCCTTTCTTTTGTTCCAAATCTACCAATTGAAGTTCCCTGTGGTCTTCCTTGCATAAACGGCACCCAATTCCCATTTCTTACAAACAGAAAGAGAAAAAAGACCCTCATGAAACTACCAAAGCCAAGATACGTCTAGATTTCTTCCATTTTTTTCCTAATCTTTTACAGTTGTCCTAATTCCACACTTTTAAAGCAACCGTTCTTTTCTGTGTCAACCCAAAATATTGAACTTAATCATTACAGAGTGAACAATCCTTTCTTCCCGATCCATATTTTATTGAATGACATCATAGTTCATTAATCTGTATAATTACAATGACCATACAATTGGCACTGTCAGGTTTGGGAATAGACACTTCCCATTCTTACTAAGTTTGCATTCCTGCAGTGGATTAGGTTAATAATTATAACCGTAGTTACCAGTTATGGGGCCTGTTTTGTGCCAGGCACTGTTCTAAATGCTCTGTTTAAATATCAGTTTATTTAATCCTCACAACAGTCCAGTAGGTAGGTACTATAGTCATCTTTATTCAAACGAGGAGAAGACTAAGGCTCCTCCGAAGAGTGGGCTCTGACGGGGCGAGCATCCAGCACGTTGCAGGGATAGCCAGCAGGGGCGCTGGTGAGCTGGTTGAGCCGAGTTCTGTTAAGAGCGCTTCTATTGTAGAAGCCTTGCGTTTTGTATCCATCAAGAGCCACGTTAGTGGTGACGGTGGCTGGAATGTTAAATCTTTCTACGGTCTTGAAAAACAAAATCAATTCACAGCTCTCGGAGATAATAACTTTGTGGTCCCTGTGGAAAATAAAGAGAAGGACCATCAAGCCCGAGATTCTGAAAAGAAAAATATCGGGAGAAGAAGCTCTCCTTTTCATTTTAGCCGCATTCGTCGTATAAAGCTAATTTCTAAGCGTTCATTTCTGCCGCCTTCTGTTGATGTTGTCAGAGTCTCATTCCTTCTCCCTTTCGTCTTCCTCTCCAGCCGGGTGAACCTGCTACAGTTCGGGTTCCTTGGTAACAGTTAGTAAGCCCCTCTCTTGGGATAACCCCAGGTTGCTTGACTTTTCTGATCTAACTGCTGGTATCTCCCTCCATCCCTGTTGGCATCACCCTGGCCCATTGCTCTCACGACTCGCCGGGCTCCTGGCGGCTTGCCTGACATTTTGTATTCTTTCCGTCTGCTTCCATCTGCCCTCTGTCTTCCCTGGCTCTTTCCTCTTTGCCTGACTTCTCACTTGATGCTTTTCTTGGTCCTCCCCCCAACCTGCTGTCCTTGTAGGTCTGATACCGCCTCCTTCACCTACCCTATTTTAGTTTTTAAATAGGCAATAAATGGGGCTATTTTAAAAAAAAATCAAAATGATACGAAAAGATAGACAGCTAGATGTCTTGCTTCAAGCTCTGCCCCGTCCACTCCATCCCCTACCTCCTACGCCCTGGGGAAATATTGTTATTAGGTTCTTGCAGTATGTACTTAACAGAGTTTTTAAAATGAAAATACAACAAAAAGATCCATTCTCCTCTTTCTTGGATTAAAAAGTATATGCTCATTTTCCACACTTTTGTTTTACTTTTTTTCACTTTAATAAATTGGGATCCCTTTAGTACACAAAGCCCTCTGTTCCCTTTTTAAGCTATATATTTACAAAAGGCTCACATTTAGGGTCCATTGGATCGCCTGACAGACGCCTGGGGTTGTCCAGTCTTTGGTGCATATAAACAAGACAGTAAGGAACAACTTTTTGCATTTGATTCTTGCTAGCCCATTTTGTCCCTTTTGTTTTCCTTCCTACTCCTTCAAGGCTTTCAGGACAAGGCAGATTTCCAGCACACCACCTGTGCTGAGCTCTGGCATTCAGCCTCTTCCTTCTCAGTCCAAATTTTCCCTCGGGTTCTGATCTAATAGGATATGCTGTTAGTTTTCCTTCACAGCCACCTTCTATCCATTCAACAAGGTAGGTTCCCCCCCCCCCCCTTTTAGAGCAAAACATTTCCAATGAAGACTAGCGATTCCAAAGAATTCCAATCCCAAACCATTTTACCAATATCAGAAGCCGGCAGGTACTGAATATTTGTGACGGGCAATGCACTCTGCCGGGCACATGCCTTTACATTTCACGAATCCTCCTAAGAATCTAATTATTATCTAATTTACTAATGAGAAAACTTGGTCTCAGAGAAGGTAAGGGACAGGCCCAAGGTCACATGGCTGGTAAACAGCAGTTAGGATTGTAGCCCAAGTGTGTCTGACCCCACCACGGTCTCATCTGCTAGAATTCAGTGTGAAGGACGTGAAGAAATTTGGGGGTGTACGTCAAGAAGGGTCAGTAAAAGAGTCTTTTTTAAAGATCTGCTTCAGACCAAGGGCTCTCTTAATTCCTTGTTCTTCCATAGCTTCAGAGAGGATTTCTATTATAATGACACTGCTGGATACTTCATTATTGGAGGGAGCAGGTATGTGGCCGGCATTGAAGGGTTTTTTGGACCCCTGAAGTACTATCGTCTCCACACTCTGCACCCTGCACAGGTGAGCCCCGGGCATCGAGAAGTTTCTGGGAGTTCAGGCATGATGGGCATGTGGCTATAGGATGTGGAAGCTCATGTAAACAAAAGATTTACCCAAGCTGGACCTCGCATTGGCTCTGTCATCAAAAGTAATTAATATGGAGGCTTTTCCCCCAGCAAACTCGATAATAGATTTCTGTTAAGGTTTGGTTCATTTAGTACTCATGAAATGGAAACCATTTACTTCCTATGTTTTAATAACTACTAGCTTAATTATAGAGTAGATTTTTATCAGGCTGTTGCCTATCCAGTGATTAAGCTAATGAAAGGAGAGAATCTTAGTTATTTGGTAGAGCTTCTTTTATGTGCTATTATTTAAAGTATCAAAAGAGGAGACACTCTAGCAAATTAAAATCTTGGTTCCATTCGCTGCTGTCTTTAGACACGCAGGCCTTGGGCTCCCATAGTGGGCTGGCTGTACTTGTAGACATTGTGGAGGACCGAACCTACTATGCTGTGACCCTCACCTCCAAAACCCACCCATAGGTGGGCTTGTCCAGCTCTCCAGGTCAGCTCCCATGAGGCTCCCTGCCTCCCTTCACAGAGGTGTCTTTTTCTGCCCTTTAAGAAGATCACCAGACACCTGAACAAGGAACCTTGATGCATTCCTGTGACCCTGTGAGATTTGTTCTGGGGAAAGCTGGAGTCATTAGGCAAAGTAAAGGAAGAAAAATGCAGAGCCCTACTATCCATGGGCACATGTCAGAGCCCCTATGGAGAGATTTCTGTGAAGAGAAAAACAAATTAATATATTCCTTTTGCAACAAATACTTCCAGAGCACCTACTATATGCCAGGCCCTGTGCAGATGCTAAGGCATCCATGATGATGAAGAGGGTAGCTCTCAAATTTTTTTTGAGGGTGGTTCACATGAGAAATCTATGTAATTAAAAAAAGAAAGAAAAGAAGAAATCTATGTAATGTCCTAAGCACACACATATGCACAAACCTGTATATATTATATATATATATATAAAATACAAAACTAAAATGAAGATTTTACTGAGTATACATGCCTTTCCCTTGTTAGACGCACTCTGCTATTTCATGTTCTATTTTTTAAAAATATTTATTTATTTATTTATTTGACAGAGACAGAGAAGATCACAAGTAGGCAGAGAGGCAGGCAGAGAGAAAGGAGGAAGCAGGCTCCCCACCGAGCAGAGAGCCTGATGCGGGGCTCGATCCCAGGACCCTGGGATCATGACCTGAACCAAAGGCAGAGGCCTTAACCCACTGAGCCACCCAGGTGCCCCTCGTGTTCTATTTTATTAGAAAAAAAAAAAATCAGGAGCACCTGGCTGACTAAGTGGTTTAAAGCCTCTGCCTTCAGCTCAGGTCATGATCTCTGGGTCCTGGGATCAAGCCCTGCATTGGGCTCTCTGCTCGGTAGGGAGCTTGCTTCCTCCTCTCTGTCTCTCTGCCTGCCTCTCTGCCTACTTGTGATCTCTGTCTGTCAAATAAATAAATAAAATCTTTAAAAAAAAAAAGAAAGAAAGAAAGAAAAAAAATCACTTCTGTTTACAACCTGTTGAAATACTTTCATGACCCTCTAATGGGTTACAACCTGGATTTTGAAAACCATTGAGTTGAGATAAGGCCTCTGTTTTGGAAAAGCTCCCCATCTGCATCTTAAACACCAAAGTCATGAAGGAGCACAGTACATGCTCTAATTCACATGCAAGTGTTTTTTGGGTGGCTGAGGTGGGGACATCCGTATCTGCGCACACATGGCGGGGGCGGGGCTGTCAGGGAAGGTGCTCTGAAGCAATGACCTTGGACCTGACTCTTGGAGGTCAAGTAGGAGCCTGCCAAGTAGAAGGAGGGTTTGCAGGGCTTGGCCTCCCTTGGGGACTGAAGGAGAGAGGAACGTGATTGTCTAGGGACAACATGTGGTGAGGGGAAAGAAGAGGGTGGAGGCCTGGACTCTGGGAAGGAATTTAAGAAGCTCTTGCAGAAGCGAAGGTAGCACCAAAAGCAGCGAGAGGGAACCAGACCGAGCTAGTGTGCCCTTGAATTATACCCTCCTGCTGCTGATCCCAGAGTCGACAGTCTGTGCGCAGGCAAGCCATCTGGTGACACCAATGGGAGAAGAAAATCCGCCTGAACACGGCCTCAGAGGTATCGATGGGAGTTTGATGACAGTTGTTGTTCATTCGATTTTCTTGCCTTCTTGTAGATCGTTAATCCCCTCCTTGAGAAGCCACTTGCTGAACAGCTCAAATTATATTATGAAAGGTGTGCTGAGGTCCAAGAAATAGTGTCTGTGTACGCATCCACGGTACAGCAAGGAGGCAAGCAACAAGAAGCATGTGAGTACTGAGCTTCAGCAGGGCAATTTTTAGCTCTGCGTGTTTGTGTCAACATGTTTGGCTCCTTTCTAACGCGGTTAAAATAGAATAAATATGACCTGAGTGGCGGGAACAAATACGACGTGGAGCCCTCCACAGATAGAGGCGGGGGACCCTGTATGTTCCACCTGGATTCCAACCAGACCAATGGCCAACAGGAACCCCACACCTGCCCCTTAGCTTCAACCATATGCGATTCCTTTTAAGAATACAAGTGAGAGCGTGTTGGGCCTCGTGTTGCTTTCTTCCCATCCATAATGGGATCTTTGGCCAGTCTAAGAAAATAAAAGTGAATTGGAAAATAAATTAATCATTAGAAATGTTTCCCCATCGGTGCACTTTTGTCTTGGACCATTAATATCTGAATATTAGCTTTCAGAAATGTTGAACAGTGACTTTGTTGTTTGGGGCTCGGTTTTATTTTTTTTAATCCTTGAAATTGATTCTTTCTGGAAGACCCCGTTAATAGCCAGCAGAAGGAATGCATTTCAAATAGACTGCTTTCAGGCCTGTTCATATTTGCAGAAGCATCCTTCACTCATACAGGGTGGTCATTGATTATAAAAATTGGTTCCTGGCCTGTCTTCCAATATTCTGGCTTGGATCTGCACTTGTAAATTTCTCTGTGCTTAGATCTTCTTGCCTGATATGGCGGCACTAGAGTTAGTCCCATATGTTCCTTCTGGAGGAGAAATTCCTGTGGGGCCTTTGCCATCCGCAAAGATGAACGGAGTAGGGCGGTCCTGCCCACACGTCTTCCTCTCTCCGGAGCTGGACTTCCCTAGTCCAGGGAGTGCAGGGATGGGTGCCTCTGGAGCATGCCTCAGTCCCGGAGGGTTCACAGACCACAGCCTCAGCAAGGGAGGGGACGCAGCTATAGGGAAGCGTGGAAAGCCAGTGCCCCTGCCGTTTAATTTAAGAATAGGCAATCCTGGTCCCCAGCTGCTGCGGGTACAGCTGACTCATCCAGAAAATATGATGCTGTCAGAAGAGGGGGAAGATATATAGGAATAGTAATATCCCAAACAGGAAAGAAACTGATTTTGATAACTGATGTGATTTCAGGAGAGATACTCTGAGTTAGAAGGCCGCCCTTGCATGCTGATCTGTTTGGTGGCATTGGAAGGTTTTCCTAACATCCACCGCCTTGCCTCCCTGGGGGTCCTTGTGCTTTGCTCCTCAACTCACACTGCCAACAAAATGGCCTAGATATTGGCCTCCTGGGGAACAGTCCGAGGCCAGCTGCTCATTCTGTAGAATTATTCAACAGCCATCAGCAACTTTGGCACATTTCCCTTGGACATGGCTTTGAATTTGTGACCTCGAGGCAGAGGCATCAGAGCCAATGGCAAATCCCTAATGGACCCAAACCAACATCAAGGAACATTAAGTCTGACCTCTTATTTCTAGTTCCTCTTGGGGAGGAGGGATTTAGAAGGATGAGGCCTTCCCTCTTCTAAGGGGAGAGCTCTCTTGTGCTTCCCTTGCCTGCAGGTGACTTTCAGAACTCCTACCTGGACATGAAGCTCAGGTACGGGAGACCCTCCACGTGCAGAGCCTTCCCCTGGGAGAAGGAGCTGAAAGACCGGCACCCCAGCTTATTCCAGGCCTTGCTGGAGATGGGCCTGTGGACAGGTAATTGTGTCTTTGCCTCACCTGTGGACCCTGGCTGGGAAGGCTCCCTCTTTTCCGGTTCTGTTCACCCTCTTTGGTGATGTACGCCTCAGAGTGATTTTTTACCCTAGATTTCTAGGTTAACTTCACATTTAAATTCTGCCCTTGTATGTCCACAACTCTCAATGTATCTGTGCATACAGATACAAATACAACCCCAAACACAACAACAAATTTAGGAATCACTCCAGCCATTCTTTTAAAGCCAAGGCCACAAATGACAGGCGCCAGCCAGAGCTGGCCACCAAAGGCAATTGGTTTGGCATGTACATGACTGTCCATTTTAAAGAAAAAAAATTAGTTGCCGGTATCTAAAAACTTGCATAAAAATGCAAATGTTTAGCTTTTCTTGAAAACCCCACAGATCTGGCAACGCTGGGTCTCCTACGTTAGCCTCGGTTCCAGAAGTGAGACCTGTCTATTCCCACTCCCTCATTCCCCCCCCCACCCCCCGATCCAGCACCTCCCGCCTACTTCGTTCCTGGAGCTTACCTGCCTGGGCCCTCAGGCCTTGGAACTTGAGATCCTTGACATGAAGTACACACTGTAAACGGCATCTCGGGAATCTGTCTATAATCCCCAAATATGGCTAGTTTCTGCTTAGGCCCATCACAGTTGGGGTTGGCTTAGTAATTAAGTGCATGCTGTAAGAGCCACACGGGATCTTGAAATGATGTCTGTTAGGAAGAGGAGGGAAGCTGGAGGTGTTCAGCCTGGGGAAGGGGAGATGAAGGGGGGTGATGATAACTCTTAGTGGTGAGAGGCAACCCCTTGAGTCAGGGCTTCTGTGTCACGTCAGGACTTCCTGACAATGTCAGTGTTCAACGGAAGAGAGTCCCTGCTGCAGACAAAGGGCAAAGGGAATCTATTCTGGCCTGAAAGAATCCAAAGCATACCAGATATTTCTTCTTTGATTCATTCAATACTTGCTGAGTGTCTGCTCAGTTGCTTGGCTAGGCTTTAGAGAGAAGTAAAATAACACAAGTTCCTTGCCCTGAAGGGACAGACTTGAAAACAAAGAAAAATGGTGATGCATTTTTTTGAAAAGATTTTATTTATTTATTTTAGAGAGAGAGAGTGTGTGAGTGGGGAGGGGGAGCCGTGGGTGGGTGGGTGGGTAGGGAAAAATCTCAAGCAAACCCCATGCTGAGCGTGTGGAGCCCAACACGGGGCTTGACCTTATGATCCCAAGATCATGACCTGAGCCAAAACCAAGGTGGGATCTGCTCAGTGGGTTAAGTCTCTGCCTTCAGTTCAGGTTGTGATCTCAGGTTCCTGAGATCGAGGCCCACATTGGGCTCTCTGCTCGGCAGGGAGCCTGCTTCCCCCTTTCTCTCTGCCTGCCTCTCTGCCTACTTGTGATCTCTCTCTCTCTGTCAAATAAATAAATAAAATCTCAAAACCAAGAGTCAGACATTCAACCAACTGGGCAACCCAGGCGCTCCTGGTGATGCATTTTTAATAGAAGTGGCAGGAATAAGTGGTAGTCACAAAGAAGGGAGTAGTCAGGAAAGACTTCCTGGAAGAGGGGACAGTGGGATTGATTCTTGAAGGGTCAGTAGGTGTTTGCCAGATAAGCATGGTATCTGGGTATCAGAGGCAGAGTGGAGGCAGAGAGATGGGAATAACATCGCCTTTGAAATGATGTGCAAGGCGTTTGGGAGGCAGGAGAAGGCCTGGAGGGTCTGATTCTGCTTACAGTTCCGAAGGCATCCTTAGAATTTGTGCTTCACCTTATAGGCAACAGGGGCCTGATGAAGGGTTTTAAGCAGCAGGCAGAGGTGCAATCAGACTTGGGTTCCGAGGTTACTCGGGTAACAGCGGGAGGTTGGGGGAGGTGAACAGCGGGGTGTGCCTGAAAAGAAGCGCATCCTTGGTAGTCTGTGGTCCAGGCCAAGGATGCAGGCCTGAATGAGACAGGGTGGTAGGGACAGAGCTAAAGGGTGTAAAGGGGTTGGCTCTTAAGGATGTGTGACTGCTTAGATGCTAGCAAGGAGGACAAGGAGCAGGAGGCGTGGGAATCGGGTGACAGCCTAGCCTCTGCAACCAGGAGGCCCGTCTACAAGTTTAGCTTAGCATGTACTAGCCTGGTGGCCTTGGGCAAGTCACTCCATGTCCCTGTACCCCCTTCCTCACCGGTGCAGCGGGAACGATAACCACTCTCCTAGTGTCGACTTGATGAATTGATGCATATAAAATAGATGAAACAGAATTGGCCTATGGGACACTCGGAACAAGCAGTGTTTCTCAATCTTGGCACTAGTGACGTTTTGGACTGGGTAATTCCTTGTTGGGGTGGGGGTGCTGGAGGGGAGGTCTGTCCTGTGTGTCAGCTACATTTCTGGCCTCAACCACTAGACACTAGGATCCCCCTCTCCCTTCCCATGACCCCAGTCTTGAGTTGTGAGGGTCCAGAGTTTTCTAGATGTCTGTAAGGAGGCCAAACTTCCCGACACTGAGAACCATTGCTGAGTGAGTGTTACTATTGTCACCCGGCAGAGACAGTCCCCAGGTTTCCACTGCTCATGCTGGACGCGTGTGCTGATAGGTTAGGCTCAATGCGCTGAAGCCACACCCACATCAAAATAGGCTTTCTGAGATTTCTGATCATATTTAAATATAGTTTTACTGACTGGGAGCAGGAGTGAATCATTTTCACAACCCATTCTTTTTAAAGGAAATACTCTCAATAAAAATGGTTTCATGTTATTTTTAGAGCCCAGAAGTTTTGTTTATAAGAATTTAGAATTTTTTTTTCCCCCTCCGTGGAGGCCTGGAAACAGAATCTAATTAAAAACCAAAATTGTGAGCTCCTACACCTCACGGTGTCCTGAGCTGTGGGACTGGGGGGAGCCGTCACCTTACAGCACATAGCGTGTTCTGCTGACGCCTGCTAGGCCTTCGGGGGTCATCTGTGGTGAGCAGGGAAGCCCCAAAGCCAGATTTGACACTTACAGCCCAGTTGAGTGCCTCTGGGGCCAAGTCTGCTTGGGACTGCGCCAAAGAATGTCTCCCGAGGGGCTGTATCTTTTACCAGGGCCTCTGCCTCCCTCCGGCACCCAGCTACCTGCATTCCTTCACCCCCTCCCCTTTCCTAGAGCCAAAGACCAGGCCGAGAGAGAGCCTGGCAAGGGTGGGCAAATCTCCAGAATGAACCTCAAGCCCTCATTCCCCCTTCAGCTCCAGTTTTTCTAAGTTATGCTGTCCTGTCCATAAGGACCGGGGAGCCTTCAGCAGAGGTCAGGCGCACACTCCTCATTAAAATTCGTCTCTCTACCTGGCACACTGCCCTTGCTTGGGGCTATCACAGTGTCCTCCTGCTCACCCTGGAGAGAGACCAGGGTTGAACATTGTGTTCAGTTTCTAACAAGGCTGAGCGAAATGCAGAACATTTGATTTTGTAAATTGAGGTTAAGAAAACAAGCTTATGTATTTTTTTAAAGGTATCTTTACTCGGGTCTCCTGTAAAAGGAATAGACGTAGACCAGTGTGGCCTTCTGGGTTCATCTTGCCGTAAGTGTCTGGCTGGATTTGGAGGCTTTGGATAACTAGTTAATAAGAACTATGTCTACATTCTGTTTTCTGCCGTTGCCCCGAGCTGTCCCATCCTGTTCACTAGTAGACTTCCTTAGAACGTCCTTATCATATTACATTTTTTTGTGTCTGAGATAAGCTCTGGGAATGGAATCAAGTATCAGATGCTTGGCGCTTGGAATTCTGGCTGCGGGAACTCCATGGAAGCAGGAAGAGAGACAAGGAATTTATTTAACTGTGTGAGAAACTTTTTCAGTTGCTCATGGCACAACCTTCCATCCATTTGATCAGTCCACAGATGTTGACCAAGTGCCCCCCGTGAGCCAGCACAGAACAAAAATGGGGCCATGTTTTGAATGATAGTTTTTACGTCAATAGAAAAGACAACTTCAGCTCCATTGTTCCTACCAAGGAGATGAATTTGTGGAATTTTTTTTTTTTTTCCCCAGCACTTTGAAAAAAGAAAACCACTTAAGACAGTGGCTTGTGATTTCTGGTTCTTTGTGACAGAGTCATTTTTTCCTTGGCAGGCTGTCACATGTACACGGCCCCTCCACTCCCAGGCCACTACACGTGCATGTTTCCGACCTCAGAGTATGGTTTCCCCGCACTGTGTGATTTCAGGCGGATCATCTGCTCTCTCACTAAGCCAACAGCACCTTCAAAGGAGAGATGAGAACATTGCAGGGGGTGGGCAATCTGGAGCATTGGCTTCATCCACGACCAGTAGGGAGCAGATAACAGCATTCCCTGTTGCCAGCCTGGCGAGCTCAGAATTGGCCACCACCCCTCCGTTGTTCCCGAAAGTCTGAACTGTGTTTTCCTACTGCCGAAGAAAATTCACCATTTGTACCATCAGTCCTACAGGGCTGTAATTAAAAATATATTTTCTTGTGGTTAAAAATACATGTAATATAAAATTCTTCAGCGTAACTGTCTTTATGTATACTCTTCAGTAGTGTCAAGTGTATTCACGTTGTTGCAAGATCTCTAGAACATTCTCACCTTGTAAAACTGAAACTGTGCCCATTAAACAAGCTCATTTTCCCTCCCCACAGCTCCTGATAACCACTCTTCTACTTTCTGTCTCCATGAACTTGCCTATTCTAGATACCTCATAGACGTGGACTCATCCAGTATCGGTCTTCTTGTGACTGGCTTATTTCACGTAGCATCAGGCCATCGAGATTGTTGTGGCATGTATCAGAATCTCCTTCCTTTTTAAGACTGAACAGCATTCCATCATTTGTAGGTACCACATTTTGTTAATCTGTCGATGGACACTTGGGTTGCTTCTGCATGTCTGCTGTTGTGAATAGAGCTGCTATTCCAGACTGAGCTTTCAATTCCTTTGGCTACAGACTCAGAGGTGGATTACTGGATCATATGGTAATCCTGTGTTTCATTTTTTGAAGAACCTTCATACTCTTCTTTGTAGCGGCTACACCATTTTACATTCCCACCAACAGCACACAAGGGTTCCCATTTCTCTCCTTCCTTGCCAACACATGTTATTTTCTGCTTTTTTGAGAATTGGCCATCCTCGTGGGTGTGAGATGTAATTTATGTTTGTTATTTATGTACTGGGGCAAGTTTGGTTCAATGGTGATTAAGGATGATGCCCTCCTAAATGACATAAGGCTATGAGAGAGCTTCATGGACAGAGAAGCACCGATATATATGACCATGAGGGATAAGGTCGCCTGAATAGAGCTCATCTCACTCTACCTTGAGTTGTAACTATTGGATCCTGTTTGTGTCTCTATCACTCAGGTAATCACACGCTTATGAGGGGAACACAAGTAGTGTAAGTCTCCCACTTCTACTTCCAGTCCACGGTGTCTGCAGTGGTAGTGCTAGCTGTGTTAGGTGCTTAGTTATCGATCCTTCTTCTGTATGACCCTACACAGCACATTTCTGTACCCTTCCCCTCCAAGAGCATACTTCATCCACCTGCATTCCTCAGCTAACCTACAAATAGTTTTCAAGTCCCAACTCAAATACCGCCCCCTCACACCACCTTTTCTGGGTCCCCAGGCAGATAACTTTTCCTCCCATGCTCCCCTTGCCATTTTGTAGATATTTTCTTCACAGGACCTGTCCTACTGCATTATAATTGTGGAATTGCCTGGTTCCACAGTGGAGCTTCTAAGTCTTCAAAGACAGGAATGGGATCTATGTTTTCTTTGAAGTCCCTCAATAAGTATTTGTTGAGTGACTGAATGCACTCCAAATGAGTAAGTGATCTCATTTTCAGTACTAAAAATGTCTTCATTGGGTCAGTGAATCACTGACTGGATGAGAAATTTGACTAGTTGACTAGTTGACTAGTTGACAGGTTCAAGATCTACGCTGGCCAAGCCATGACACTAATCCAGACAGATCGAGGTCTCTGGGCTTATTCATCTTCCTTCTACATTTTTCTCACTTCTTGAACACTTCTTCAGCCTGTTCTCTCTTAGGAGCTGCTGTCCTGGCTCTGAGACACCTCTGCAAATACAGTTCTCTTTCCCAGGTCGGCCAGCAAGCTGCTTTCCAATTTCTCCCCATCAATAAAAATAGCCCAGAATCCTTCTTAGGCACACCCATTACAAAAGAATTCCCCAAATGTAGCCCTTGCGGTTCTCACTTTCATATGTCTGTTATTGAATTGCTGAAGTAGACAGGTGCCCGGATGTAAGACAGCCCCAAGCAAGGTTTGTGCAAACCCAGTTTGGCACCCATGCATTGGATCCCTCCAGCACTGTGGTGGGCCCCAGGGCAACCATAATGAAAGAACTACTCCAGCCCACACAGAACTCTCTGCCAAGTGCCAGGGGTTGCGGAGGAGGGAGGCTTCTTAAATGTTGACAGCTGATGTGCTAACCTTGTATAAAATGCAGCTGTCCCCACTGGTGGTTCCCACTCTGAAGAATCACAGGATGTGTTCCTTGTCTCCCAGAGTAGGCATACCTTTGAATTAAAGATGGCAGCACTCCTCGGGGCACTCAGCTGCCATGCATATAGATGTGGCAGAAACCCTTCCTGCCTCCCGGCATTCCAGAGCCACTGCTCTGCATCTTGATTTCCTGGCTTGGCACGGAAATTCTCCTGTGCCATTCTGTCCCCAGATCCACAGCGGTCCAGACTCTGGGTGGCATCCAACAGGAGACCCCATGTTCAAGACTTCAGGACTTCTGATTGGTCACCCTCTGTGTCATTTCCTGGGGAACCTCCAATTCTTTAGGAAAATGGCTGCTGTTAGAGCATAGAAATTGCCCTATTAGCATTTGGGCTTTTTCCAATGCTAGGATAGTAGGATTCTAGGGTGTATGCTTTTTCATTATTTAAGAGGTGTGCTGGCTATTTCTTTTACTCTCCTGTTGCAACTTCCTCGTCAAAATGGAACCCTTAGAATCCCAAAACCCTTTGAGTGGGGCTCCAACATCCAGGGAGGAGAGATGGTGGGGATGTGGGATTGCTGGTAAGAGGCTGCGGGGCTGCGGGGATGGGAGTGGATGTGGGGCTCAAAGCCAGAGAGCTGGTTTGGGTAGCAAGGAAGGAGGAAAGCTGCAAAGACTGAGTTGCAGGTGGGGTGCCAAGGCAGGGAGGGACAGGTGGGTGGGCCAGGTGAGCTGGCCAGCAGGCCCCTGTGGACATCTGCCCTGAGGCCAGAACTGTTTACTCCCTTCCCTCCCTTGGTTCTGGACAGCTCTGAACCCACGAGCTGTGGTTACAGGAAGTCCAAGGTCTGCCAGCAAATAGGTCTCGGGAGGAGGCCGGGTCTGAGGTGGGCTCGCCTCCCAGGCTGATGCCATCTGCATCTTGCTCCTTTTGTTTTTGTTCGGGACTGGCCTGCTTTGCCCCAGGCTTAGGAGTGCTGAGTGCCGAGCAAGAGGAGGTCCCACGCAATATGCCAAGGGGATGCTGGCCTTAACTGGTTTGCTTTTGACTGTTCCTATTTTCCCCAACAATTGCAATGTATGTTTGGAAACACTAAAATGCAGAGCACGGAAATGGTAGACATACAGTAATGTTTCTTAATAACACCAGGATACCGTGTCCTTTAAGAGCTATTTTCAGTGCCGTTCATTGAAAAACCCTCATCTTTATTTTTATTTAAGAAAGCATACATTATCGTTTTTTAAAACAAATACACAGAAGCACAAAGAAGAAAACAGAGAGGGCCACGCTGTTCCTGCCCAGAGGACCTGTGAGGGCAGCCCTGGGGGAGGAGGAGATGGAGAAAGGAGGGAGGGAAATTATGGGGACAAACCCGGAAAACTTGCATACAGAAGAATACAAGCAGTTTACTTTTTTTTTTTTTTTAAGATTTATTTATTTTAGGGAAAGAGAACTGGAGGGGCTGGCGGTGGGGGTGGGGGTGCGCAGAGGGAGAGACACAGACTCCCTGACTCCCCGATGAGTGTGGACCAAAGACTCCATCTCAGGACTCTGAGATCATGACCTCAGTCCAAAATCAAGAATCCGAAGCCCAGCCCACCGAACCACCCAAGCTCCCCAAGCAGTTTACTTTTGAGAAATAAGCCTCTTCCTTGGGGCTCTGGGGCTCATGGGATCAGGATACAGATGAAGAATATGCTGTTTTTTTTTTTTTTTCTTACTGAGTAAACTGGGTGAGAACTTCCTTTTCTGGTTACATGACATTTTCTCCTTTCACTTCCTCTTCCCTCTCCAACTTGCACTTTGGATGTGTTCCACCTTTTGGAAGCTTGAGGCTAAAAATGACTTTCCTATTGATGCCCCCATCCCTCTCACGAGGAAGGAGTCTGCCTCTCTCCCCAATGCTCCATCAGATGCCCACTCCAGCTCCCCAGCAAGGGCCCACCTTCTTGTTTTCTGCTTTTTGCCTGCGTTAATGATGAGCCTGCCTATGGCCGCCCTATGGTATTGGTATTGCTGTAGAAAAAAAAAAAAAAACTGAGCAAAACAATGCCGCACTCCTGGGGAAATAGGAAGGGTTAAGGAGTTGGGGTGCTGGGCTCTTGTTTCCTTAGCTTCTGGGGCAGGAAGCCAGAAAATGGGACCGTGGCTCCTTCTTCTATTGTGTGTGTGTTTGTTTCAGTATGCCCGTTCATCTCCATAAACAAGCATGTTTTTTAGTTACAGATCGTCTAGAAAAAAAATATGCATATGCTAAACCAGATGGGTGAAATTAACAATTTCATTAAACTAATTTTGAAATTGCCAGTTTATTCACCACTGGTAGCGTGGCTTTGCTTTTCTGGTGCAGTTGGAACTTGAACTTTAAAGAATGTGCAAAAACAGCAGTTTGACTTTAGACTTTTTTTTTTTTTTGCAGAAACTTATTTAGATTCTGCAGAGGAAATACTGATTGGTAGTATTTGGGGGAGGAGTTAGAAGTTTTAATATGCAAAAGAAATAATGAAGCCTTTTTTTTTTTTTTTTTTAAAGTTTTTTTTTTTTTTTTTACAGAGGGAAATCACAAGTAGATGGAGAGGCAGGCAGAGAGAGAGAGAGGGAAGCAGGCTCCCTGCTGAGCAGAGAGCCCGATGCGGGACTCGATCCCAGGACCCTGAGATCATGACCTGAGCCGAAGGCAGCGGCTTAACCCACTGAGCCACCCAGGCGTCCCAATGAAGCCTTTTCAATCTGCTTCGCTTACAGTCTGCAGGTTTTTTGTGCTAAGGCTTTGAGTTTGGTGAAGGATTCCCCTTTTGCTCCCTGTTCTCCAGCAATCCCGGCTACCTGCGCACTCTTGCTAATGATTTCTGGGGTTCTGTGCCAGGGGTCAGCTGGGGCAAGTGTTTCATTTGGAGTTTCATTTGGTTTGAAGTCTCCTCTCTCCTCTGAGCCCACAAAGCTCGTGTCTGCGGGTACTCAGGCAAAACTGATCATCTTGGTTAGGTGTTTGGCAGAGCAGGTGAGGGGGAATGAATCATTAACAAAATGTTAATGTTGCTTTGCTCAGAATTTGCACAGAGGTGCATCTGAGATGAGTACATATTTAAAAGTAAATGTATGAATAGGTAGGAGTAGGATTTATTTTGCAACTTCATCTGAGTGCTGCAGTGCATAACAAATCCAGTGGAGAAGGTTCTTATCCTGCCTAATGGTTGGGTAGGATGGAATTCTCTCAACTATTCAAAGGGAAAATCCAAAATGAGATCCCCAGACTCCTGGTGGAAAAGGGTGTTATTATTCAGATATATCCCAACAGATGAGCAGAGGGAAATGTTCAAGGATGTTCACTGCCACGTTGTTGGTTATAGCAAACTCACTGGAAGCAACCCAAGGGTCTAAAAATAGAGAACTGGCTGGGGACACAGCACTGCTACAGAATGCAATACTAGCAAAGCTTTAGAAAGAATGGGCTTCTAATAGCCGCAGACAAATACTCATGAAACATGGTTAATTTAAACAAGAAAGTTGAGGGTCAGAATTATAGAAGCTTTTGGAAAGAAAAGGCATGTGTATCAATACAGATAGTTGTGTATATGAGTTTTAGTCTGTGCAAAGGGAAAATTCTGGAAGCATACACACCAAGCCTTTAACAATGCTTGTCTTCACTATTAAAGAGGGATCGGGAGAGAGGGCACTTCTGATTTTATTTTATACAAATCTGTATTGTTTGACTTTTTTTTTCATAATTGTGCAGATTTTTCATGAGAGGATTAATAAACTAAGAATGTTAAAAAAAAAAAAGTGAGGTCATTTTTTCATGTTCAGCAAGCAGCTATTGATCGAGAGAGTAAAAGCAGACCCCGCTGTTGCTTTTTGGAATCTAGTAGATGGCTGGGGTGAGGAGTTCCAGGAGCCAGGAGATGAGACTGCCTTGGTTTGGGCAGGGGTGGGCTCCTTTCCCGCAGCTCAGCAGGTGGAAGCACGTGTCCCCCACTCAGGGGGCAGCCAGCCCTCTTGTGTGCTCAAAAGGACTGGCACCAGCTCGTAGCCAATGGCTTGGCTTTTGCAATATCATCCTTGGATCCCAATGGCCTCTGTTTTTAGCATGGACTCTGCGAGGGACTTGCCCTTAAGTAAATCCAATCTCAGACCTGCCCATTTCAGTTTTCCCACATTGGAGATTCATCGCTGTTTACTCCTTAGTTGAGTGCTGATAGAATGGGTCTCTTGTTGCCTCCTAAAAGTTATTAGTAACATTTTTATTTTGGATAGAATGAAGAAAAGAAAAGAAACATGTTGGACATAACAACTTTTAGGCAGATGCAATTTTAGTCTTAAATAAGTTGACCATGTCTCTTTAAACCTAAATAATATCTATACAATCCTATATGGTCCTTTGTAACATATCATCTAATAGATACAAAGAATAGAAAGTAAACATTTGTTGCCTAAATTAAGGAACGAGAGATATGAATGGTGTAGACATACTTTCACCCTTACGTTATAAGGCCATATAACTTGCTGGTTTGGGCTTAAATGCTTATCAGATTTATGGGATGGTTAGGTGAAAGGAAATATCGTACAGCTGAAGGCAGTTGCATAGAGAAGGATCTACCCATATTGGTAAGGTACTTATTAAGACATCTGGTTGCCTATTCATCAGCAAGTCGGTGCAGCAGAGTAAGTAGGAACGGCTTTCATGCCTCGCAAAGCTGAACTCAAAATTGGGCTCAGCCACTGGCTGGGTTTTGTAATGTCGGACAGGTTAGTTGATGTCTCCAGGCTTCAAACTCCTAATTGGAAAAGTGAGGACACTAATAATAGTCCTACCTCATAAAATTGTTCAGATTACATGACATAATTTACATAAGACACCTAATCCAGTATTTGGCATTTTGTAAGCCCTCCATAAAAGTTGACTCATTCCTTTCGTTGTATTTAGAAACCCTCAAGAAAAGCTGGAGGCAAAAGATAAGAAAGCACCTCAAAATAAGTTTCGTTTGCTCAACTCTTTAGAGCAGCACCTGGGAACTATTTCTGAGGTAAAACACGTTCTTCTTCCGAGAGTCTCAGAGAGAAAAAAAAGTCTCTCTGGAACTTTCAGTGGTCCTGATTTGGTGGTGAGTTACACTGAGTAAATTACTCTCTGGAGGCTCTTTCTCAGCTATATATAAGGCATATCCTTTTTCCCAGGATACTAGGCTGTCATTCAGTGCCAAAGAAAAAGCTATTTGCAGAATGACACCGTGGCATCCCTGAAGGGTTTCATTTACCTCCCTGGAAGGTGGTCTATTTCAAGGCTCTGCAGAACAAGCCATATTAATAACTCAGGTGGTTTAATTGGCTTTTCCCTCTTCTTTCTAAAGCCACGTCGATCCCATGGTAATTAATTGTGTGTGCTGTAAATTGTGGTTATTTACAGTGCCAAGGAACCAGAATGAATCTGTATTAGAAATCGGCGGGAGGATATTTGAGAAGGCTGTAAAGAGACTCTCCAGTGTTGATGGTCTTCACCAAATTAGCTCTGTAGTCCCCTTTCTGATGGATTCTAGCTGCTGTGGATACCATAAAGCATCCTACTACCTCGCAGTCTTTTATGAAACTGGATTAAATGTGCCTCGGGATCAGCTGCAGGTAGAGTATTTCATGGGTTCCAGGAACATCAGTCACCTGCATTATATTTGCAGAGTAATGCTCTCATACCCCAGGTGGAAGATGGACCTGTTCATGCTCCGTGGAGTCCTTTAAAAATCTTGACACTCAAGAAAAACATCCTAGAGCTCCGTAAAGTTCAGGATCTTCTTCTTTCAGAGAGTGAGAAAGGGCTCTTCCTTTCTGGACACAAGCTGGGGGATACGACGATGTACTCTAAGGAAGAGTTGGGGCACTCCTTCAAGAATAGGGGCCTCTCACCCAGTTCTTCTAACTACTTAACTCTTTTGGCTGTAGGACCATTATCCAGCATGACTGGATAGCTTAGTGAGCTAAGTGAAGTCATTTGGACCTCTAAGCAAGGACCACCAGCCTTCTACCATCAATTCAAAAGCCATAGCAGACTGTTTCCTTTGTGGTTCTGAGACCCAATTAATTACGCCATTTGCCACATTTGCGATCCCATTTATATAAGTGCTGCAAGTGGTTCCTGATTACTTTACGTTTTCAAGTCTGCACACAGGATTGTTTTTCTTGGATTTGAAGAAATTTATGTTGTTTAAATCTGCCCAAGGAGTTCCATGTTCCTTCTATGTGACTGCCTTTTGTATGTCTCTGGCTTATTGGAGGTTGTGACTGATGGGATGCTTTCCTGAGTCCCCAAGCAGTCCCCCACAAAGGTAGAAGAGTGAAGAAGATTGTAGCCTTGTCTCTGTCACAAAGTGGCTGGTGGGCCATAGACACATGACTTCAAGTCTCTCTCTCCCCTCTTTCCTCTACTTTGCAATGAGGCTGTTAGACCAGCTGACCTCCAAAGACCCTTCTCAACACTAACATTCTGAGAATGTAAGGTTAGGACATGGCCACTATTCATATCATCTGTCATAGGTGAGGTAGGTGAAGAGGACCAGGAATCCTTAGAACAGTTGACAGATACACAAAAAGATTCTATGAGAGAAATCAGGGGACAGTCCCTGTTTTCATGGAGGGAAGGGCCAAAGTCAAAGAATCATAATATTAAGCATTAAGAAGGACAGAGAGCTAGAATTTGTAAACCATTAGAAAGTTGCTGTGGTTTCTTTCCTAAAAAATATTTTTAAAGGCCTGTTAACCTGTTTCTGGAATGACTAGGTTCATATATAGGAATGGGGCCAGATGACCTTTAAGTGTGAGGATTTTATGACCTTTTCTACAATCCTGTGAACACTTGGTAAATTTCTTCCTAACAGGGCATGTTGTACAGTTTGGTAGGAGGCCAGGGTAGTGAGAGGCTGTCTTCAATGAATCTTGGATACAAACACTACCAGGGTATTGACAACTACCCCCTGGACTGGGAGCTGTCCTATGCCTACTACAGCAACATTGCTACGAAGACACCCCTTGACCAGCATACACTACAGGGAGATCAGGTAAGATAAAGAAGTGGGTGGAGATGGTTATAGCCTGTTTACGGGGGCTTCCTGAACAATTTTATACAGCGTCTGCACCTGTGGCCGGCTCAGTTTCAGGTCTTCAGAGGATGCGCATAATTGAATGGAGAGAAAAGCTATCTTGCACTCTCCAATTCATATTTCCTGGCTGTGTTCTTAGGCTGGATGCAGGAATATTCCTACACCCATGCATGAAAAGCTCTTCATGAGCCAAAGAACCACCATGGGAAGAATAGGTTTGGCCCTGGACAGATTTCAATTTTGCAAAAAATGTGTACCAGAAACATAGACACCTTTTCTTTGTTCCAAGACCTTATAAGGGGGTGGGTCTGGAGATATTAGGGATTGGGTCAAATTGAGCAGGGGCAGTAAGCCAAGGGCTCCCATCAATGTGCAGCCAGCAAGCAGGGTCTGGTGTAAGGAAGCAAGCTCCATCCCCAGCTATGTTCCCAGTGCTGGGCACCTTGAGAAATATCTGTCCCCATCGTATGAGCCTTGTTAGCTCAGTGCTTCCAGGTGACTGACAGGTGATATTTGAAGCCTGCCTCAGCCAGATTAAGGTTACCTAACTCTAGCCTTTAGTTCCGTAAGCTTCCAAATCTTATTGACTCATTGGGCCAAGATATCTGTGACTCACTTCTGCCAAAAAATACATAACATGTTACATTGGATCGACTGATGGTTTGTTTTGAGGACCATGAATAAAAGGGTGTAAGCAGAAGTGCTGGTGTAAGAATTCAAGGAAAGCTGCCTCTACTTGAGGCAGGTCTGCATTCCGTGGGAGTAGACTATGGCGAGGTTGGCTTCTTGAAAAGTATTTGTATGTATGCTCTTTATCCAGGAAGGATTTAAGAGGTTTTGATGGTCATAGCCTTTGAGGTGGTCAAGTTGAGAAGAAATGCAAGCCACCTCTACCAGGAGTTGGCAATTTTTTCTCTGTAAGGGGCCAGATAGTAAATATTTCAGGATTTGCTCGTATAGTCTCTGCCAGGGAAAATATATGAGCAAATGGGAAACCTGGGTTTGTGCACTGTAAATAGTACATAAGCTGCATGGCTGTATTTGGCCCCAGTGGTGGCCATAAACTCTTGATTGCCCCTGCTTCTGTTCGGTGAGCCCAGGGGATATGCCTGGCTAGGTGAAGATCGTGGAACTTTAGCCTCAGCGGCTAACTGGGAAATTGTCTACTCACTGGTCTCCAGTGCTGCCCTTGGATTGCACTCAGAAATCCATAATGCAGCAAATTTGCACTTTGATGATTGGGAGTGGATGGCACCTAGAAAGGAAATAATGAAATCTACAGTGGCCACCGTATGGTTTCAAAATAAATGACTCAAAGGTATATGCTGTCAGTGACCATTAAAATTGAGTCGAACTATGAAACACCAAATGACCATCTATAGAGCCATTCTAATTCCGTCAGAAAATGGTGATTTCTACTGAATAAACTCACATAATCTTGTCATTATTGTTTGTATTCCCTCAGTGTATATAAGCTACGTGAAAAATTGGACCTCAGTTTGACAGGAATTAATTTATGAATCCATAAAGTTGTTGTTGTTGTTCTTTAGAAAGGAATTATTCTGAAAAAAAAAAAAAAATCTGTACAAAAAAAAGAGCCCCAAAATCATAGTGTGGTTATTCTACTCAGCCTAAATGTGTTAATAATGTCCTCTATGTATACATTATACTTTTAAGAATTCTAATTCAGCATAAATTAGCAATGGGGAATGGCATGTTGCTAACAAGCTCCTTTTCTTTTGAAGATTTGGCACATGCAATGTTACGATTATGAAAGAAAATGTTTAATTGGTCAGAACCAGGGAAGATGAAGAGAGGAGGTCCATCTTGCAGCTGAAAGTCGTGTGATTAAGAATCACAGATAAGAATTATACAGTTAGGAGAGTTGTATCCTTGCTCATTTTCTTAAGAATGTGTAATTAATGGCTTCTTGAGAATTTAAACAGGTGTCATACATTGATTTAAATGTCCTTTTGTTGAGAAATCTATTAATTCACCAGCAGCACGTAACAAATGAGGAGATACGGAAAGGCAGACCTCTAATTAACAAACCAAGGATTCGTCAGTAACTCCTTCCTTAATTCTTGCTTCATTTTCTCTTTTATGTAACTTGTGGTTTACATCATTTCATCTTCTTTATTCATAATCCGCTTCATGGTGACATGATTTAGCAGGACTCTGCCTCCGGTGAAAGAGAAAGAAGCAGCTAGGTTTTGTTTGTTTTTGTGTCTTAATCGCAAATGAGTTTCTTTCATTCTCACTGCTCCTGGGAATTTGGTCCACTGGGTTTGGTCCACTGGGTTTGGTCCCTAGCTTCCTCACTGTGCACCTGCTAGAGGGGCAGGGGTCTCATCCACATCCCTGGTGTCAACTGCCTTCCACATACTGATGACACTCAGACCTTCTTATCCAGCTGAGATTTTCTTTCTTACGTTCCCCCATCTACAATCCTAACACACTGTGACAGCAACACGCCACCTCCCCTCTCTGTCCCCCAAAACTCCTCCATGGGCGAAGCCACTGTCTGTGGTGCTGGCAGCCAAGGAGCCGCCCTGTCCCCCATCATCCCATCAGTTACAGTCCTCCTACCTTTACCTGCCCATTTCTCTCCGATCCCCAATCCTGCTGCCCCAGCTGACATTTGTCCCTCATCATCTCTGCCCTGAGCCACTGGACAACCACCTGGTCTGGGCTGAATCGTGCCCACCCTTTCCCATCCCCGTTGAAGCCCTAACCCCCAGTACCTCAGAATGTGACTCTCCTTGGAGGTAAAGGCTTTAAGGAGGTAACTCAGTTGAAATGGAGTCATTGAAGGGGGAGGCTGGGGTAATATGGCTGGTGTCCTTACAAGAAGAGGGGAGTAGGACACAGATAAAAGAGCAGGATGACCACAGGAGGACACAGTGGAAAGGTAGCCATCTGCATGGTAAGGAGAGAGGCCTTAAAAGAAACTAAACCTGCTAATATCTTGATCTTGGACATCTAGCCTCTAGAACTTTGAGAAAGTAAATGTCTGTGGTTTATGCTGCCCAGTCTGGGGTGCTTTGTTGTGGTGGCCACAGCAAATCAATCCACATCCTGACTGGTCTTTCTGTCACTGGATTTGTCCCATCCATTCTCTTCTCATTGAGGCAAAGCAGGCTGTCCACAGTCGAGGGTCTCAACCTGGTGGCACATCAATTCACCTGGGGGTTTAAAGAATAGCTCTGCTCAGGCTTCACCCCGTGGTCTTGAAGTGACAGACTGGAGAGGCCGGGGCATATGTGTGTATGTGTATGTGTATTAGTTTGACCTTTGAACAATGTAAGGGTTAGGGACCCTGATGCCCCCACATATTTAAAATATGTTTTATTTAAAATACTTAAAATTTTATAAAAATATTTAAAAGTCCACGTATAACTTTGACTTCCCCGAACTTTGATAGCCTACTGTTGACCAGAGCCTTACAGATAGCATAAACAGTCCGTTACACATCTTTTGTATATGTGTATTATATGCTGTATTCTGACAATAAGGTGAGCTAGACAAAAAGTGTTATTAAAAAAATAATAAAGAACAGATATTCATAATACTGTATTTATTGAAAAAAATACAGACTTGTAGGTTCAAGCCTGTGTGGTTCAAGCATATTTAAGAAGCTCAGATGCTTGTAATGTGCAGCTGGAGTTGAGAAGTGCTGACCCACAAGATCTCAGCTCAGCTGGTCGCTTGGCATAGGAGGCTTTCCCTGATCTGCCTTCTGTTTCTCCAGCCTCAGCTGTCAATAATCCCTGCTCAGCCTGTCTGCTCTGGTGACACCATACTTTTGGCCACAGGCTGCTGCTCACACCTCCTGGCCTGGTGTGGTCTCCTCTGCCTGGTTTGCTTTTCCATACTCACTCCCCTTTTCCTGCCTGCTGACCCCCCTACTTGAACCCTGGGCTCAGACATCACCTCCTCCTCCAGATGTCCTGTTATGGAGGGAACATGGTACCTGGGTATACCCCTGTGATTGCCTTTAGGATGGGTGCTAAGGACAGAGTCACAGAGCTGACTTCCCCAGGAGATTGTAGGCTCCCTGACACAAGCTCCTTGTCTGTTCACATCTGAAACCCCAATGTCCAGCACTGTGCTTGACACACCGACGGGTTTGCCGGTGGGACAGTAGATGGGGTAAGAGTGTGGTGCATCCAGTGACAAACGTGGAGTCATTACACTGTCCTGTTGACTCTCTGGTGCTATTTGATGCCACCAGTGTTCAGTGGACCGCAAGCACCAGGAGCTCTAGGCCCCTCTCACTTGGAGCCTTTCTGTCCCCTGGTTGGGAATCTGTAAGGACAGCTGATATCACTCCATTCTTACTTGAATAAAAATCTCTAAAATGTTAAATTTTAACAAAGAAAACACACACCCCTTCTTGGGAGCCAGGCATGATAGCTGACTTTAAACATCCCGAGAGGCAGGTTCTGACTGGCGGTTCCCACCGGGCTTGTGGGAAGTAGCGAAGGCAGGCAGTTTAAGTGTAGGCTCCTGAGTCCCTGGAGGGTGGGGTGGAGGGGGATCTGGCTAAGCCGTTGTATCTTGCAACTCTGGAGAATACAGGGGCTCGGGAAAATGCAAGCTACCCAGTTGCAAAGTCGAGGTTTTCAAATTCCTGCCCTGTCTTCCTTCCTCTCTATCTAGTCTATCTCTGTCTCTGTCTGTCTCTCCCTCCCACTTCTCTCTCACACATTTCCCTTGCTCTGTCTCTTTTTTATTTCTCTCTCCTCCTCTCTTCCTGTCTCCACCACTTCCCTTGCCCTCCCCAACCCCTCCCTACCTTCCTATCTGCCCTGCCTTGTGCCCAATGGCAGACAGCTGATACGGTGTGAGCACGGCCCTTGTAGCCGGCAGGCTGAGCAGAGGGAGTGAGTGTAAAGCAGGGGGACGGGCAGTGTGGCGTCTCCTCTGACACCGGATGTGGGGGCTCTGAGGACAGCACGGTCTCCAGACAGTGGGCCCCCTCTGACCTGTTCAGCAGGCCAGGATCTGAAATATTCATTCTAGAGACCTTGATTTATAACACAGCAACAAACAGAACCCCTCAGAAGCCGCAGAAATCCCGGCACTGGTCAGCGTGGGGCCTCTCGGTCCCTGGCCACCTCTACCCAGCTCTGGCCCCCACCCCTCACCCCGTCACTCTGCCCAGCACAGCTTCTCCCTGGCTTGGGATGTCTCCATCTGAAGCATCATTCTCCGGTCACAAAACATGGTTCGAATGAATGAACCACTATGCATTGCTTGCTTGTTGTGGTTGTTCCTTCATTGGATGTCCTTGTAGGCGGTGGGCTTTCACAGAAGGCCCCAGGCATGTGGCTCTGATGTGGCGCTAGTGGCCACCATAGTGATTCCAGCACCAAGGAGAAGCCATAGGGACCCCAGCACCACGGAGAGCAACCAGCTGCCTGGGAGTGGCAGACAATTAAGGTGTGGCCCCAGGACCAGTTTTGCCTCATTTGGGTCCCAGGTCTGCAGTTCACTGGGTGTGAAATCTCAGATAGTTTTCCTCACCACTGTCTCCGTATAGCTTTTCACCCGTCAGGTGGGTGCCACGATGATGCGCATCTCACGCGGTCACTGCAGCTTGAGTAAGTGGGTCCACATGACGTGTGCCTAGTGGAGCCCAGCCCAAGGTATGAGCTCTCTGAAATGTTTCCGACCCCACCGCCCCCTCCTCAGATTCTGTTTCTTCCATCTTCTAAAGCATAACATTCTCTAGAGAGACCGTCCCCACAATGGAAGGCCGAGAGCTGCACAGAACCACAAAGTCCACAGGAGGGTGGATGTTCTGAACTGCTGTCAGCCTTTGACGTGTTAGGGTGAACTAAGGACCTAACAAATGATGAGTTCCGTTGCTGAGAGCTTAGCATATGCCGTCCGCTCTGCGAAGCTCTGTATATACCATCTTGTTTGATCCTCATGCAGCCCTATGAGATCAGCTCCCATTTTACAGAGCAGGCAACTGAGAGACTCAGAGAAGCTAAAGAACTGCGCAAGGTCACACAGCAAATGAGTCATGGGGCCTCAGTTTGAACCTAGGCCTTTCTATTATAAAAAAATAATTGCTGACATTATAAAAATATAAAAAATATTTTAATATAAAAATTATATTATAAAAAATATTATTAAAAATAATGGCTGATAGGTTGAATGCTTTTGATATAGCAAGTACCATGCTAAGCTCCGTTTTGTGGATGCAGAGACTGAATCTCGGCTCAGTAAAGTTAGTGGCCCAAGGCCCATGGGTAGTTAGTGGTGAGTTAGAGTTCCCCTTGGTCTGATGTGAAAGCTTGTGCTCTTGATGGCCCCGTCCTGCTGCAAAGCTTGATGGCACGACCCAGATGAGTAGAAGGGGCTGGGCCAGGGGACAGTGATACAAAGGACAGAAGTGTTCCTTCTTCTTCAGAATTATGCCCAGCTGCCCCAGGATCCCCCATAAACATGACCTTTGCCCAGACCCTCCTCATGACACTGTTTGAATTCACTATGTCTCCGGGAAGACAACGGAACATTGAATTCACTATGTCTCCGGGAAGACAACGGAACAGTCTACCATTTGCTTCCTCTCAGATGTATGAGCCCTTCACTGGTGGTGAGGCCCGTGAGCCCCACTGCTGGCCAGCCCGAGTTTGACTCCTAAGTTTGAAGAACTAAATATATGATCTCGGATGAGTTACTTAACTTCTGAGCCTCAGTTTCTACATCAGAGAAATGGGAATATTGGCAGTGATATTCTTATAAGGTTGCAAAGAGTCAATGAGCCAGTCTTGGGCAAAGCATTTAGAACAGTGATATATCCTCAGTGAAACATCAGTGATATATCTTATTGGGATAGATGAGTGACAAAAGTTAAAGAGAAAGAAACAAAATGAGGAGAAGAAAAACAACCAAAAATCAAAATACCCAAGTTCTCCTGTTAAAAAAAAAATTCTAGCTGGGAATTCCATTATTTGAATAACTCAAGCTTCAGCCCAGTTCCAGGCTCATCACAGATAGTAGAGTGTCCCATGGAGTTGGAGCTGAAATGCCAGCTCATTGGCCACACCCTTGTCAGAGTCAAGGAGACAGAGTGGATTCTAGGGCTTTCTTGCTAGAGGGCAACACTATGGTGAGCCTGAAAGCACTCTGTCTTTGAAGTTAAGCCAGCCTGGCTTCTGTGCTTGCCCTACAAAGGGACCATGAGCTCATGGCTTCACCTTTGGGGCCTCAGTTTCTTTGCCTATAAATCGAGGACAGTAATATTTGGGTCGCAGCCTTTGGTGAGGATGAAGTGAGAAATAAAAATTTTAAATATCCGGCACAGAGATGGTTTCAGTAAAAGGTAGTGGGTGTCATTATTCGAACTGTTACTCTTCACTTGGTGGCCTCCCCAGGTGAGACACTGAGCAGGATGTGACACCTGCTGGGGGCTGATTTCCAGCACCGTCCCCACTTTCCAGCTCCCACCCCGCCCCCGTCCCCCAAGAAGGGACCTGCCAGTTTCAGGAATGGGGCTGCAGGCCAGAGTTTGTGAATATAAGGACGTTTCTTAACTAACAAACAAAGAGGGTCAGAAGGGAAATCAGGCCTGGCTCCTTGTCCTCTGAGGCTTCTTTCCCAAACTCATGCAGATCCAATTTTTTTCACCATCTGCCCGTGGCATGTGCAGGGCGTGGGAAGCCCGTTCCAGTACCCCTCATGGCATTGTTAAATAGAGTTCATTATGTGTAAGGAGAGACCGTGAAACAACAGAACTGGTCTCTTGATAAACAGCCAAAATTTACACATCAAAATGAGTCTGATTTTCTTCAGAGGAGTCGGATACCTCGGAGGCTGTGTGCCAATTCAAAACATTTTGTGAACTCTCCCTTTGGGTTCATCCTTAGAGCCTCTAGCACATTCTTGCTCGCATCCTTAGAGTGAACATGCCCTCTTTTTTTCCAGGGTAGATTTAATTTTTGGAAATAGCCAAAAGACATTTGAAGCTGAGCCCGCTAAATAAAAAGGGTTAGTCATGCAGGATAATAACACTTTGGGATAAAAAACAAAAAAACAAAACAGAAAAAAACCCAAGGTTATACTTAGAAAATATTGATTTACCCTTTTTGATGCTGTGTGTAATCTGGCTCTGAAATCAGTAGCGTGAAAGTGGTCTTCTGAACAAGCTTGAGCAGCAGAAACAGAAGTGGAGGAAATTTTGCCCTCCCAGGGGAAATGCTTTGATAGGAACAAAAATGCCCATTTGGATAGATGTGATATGATACATTCATTTCAGAAGAATCTGATCTCGTGGCATCGTGAGCACACCTCATATTTCAATTACTCGTATAATTTTTACTTGAGCAATTGCTAGTTTAAGAGTAACATCCTGGCTCTTGCATGCCCAAGTCATTTGGACATTTCCCTTTTCCCTCTCCTTTCTTCTCCTTCCTTCTTCCCTCCCTCCCTGTCCCCCTTCCTTCCTTCCTTTCCAGGCATATGTTGAGACAATTAGACTGAAGGATGATGAAACACTCAAGGTACAGACCAAAGAGGATGGAGATGTCTTTATGTGGTTGAAGCATGAAGCCACCCGAGGCAATGCGGCAGCTCAGGTAAAAATGTGGTCCACTGCTTTGGAAAGCCTATCGATTATAATAGCCCAGGTTTTGCCACAGTAAAAAACAAAAACAAAAACAAAGAAACAAACCTTACTGGTTTAAAGCAACATGGGTTAGTTTCTTACTCCCGCTACCTGTCTGTTGGGGTGAGCATGTGCTGTGCTCTCGTAGACCCCTCCCCGTGGAGCTAACGGGGGCGTCACTGCAACACAGGCTCCCATAGCCATGGCAGCAGGATTCTGCTCAGAAGTGGCACAAGCCATCTCTCACATTTTACCGGCCAGCGTAAATCACGTGGTCTCTCTTGACTTCGGTGTAGTCTGAAGTCTGCACCCAGAAGGAGAGAGAGCTGCAAGGTTTGTAATCTGTCCTAAAGACTACCATCAGACACTTTAGGACACTGATAGAAATAAAAAAGAAGCATCTTGGGGTGCAGGAGCGATTAGATGGGTATCAAGAAGAAGCCATGAATTCAGCTAGAGGAGTAACAGAAATCAGGTGAAGCATGACCCACGGACCAACCTTGGCTCTTGAGCATGTCTCGTTTCTTGGATGGACTTTTCTGAGGTACCAGGAAGGGCAGAAAGCTGGGAGAACTTTTTCTTTCTGACCTCTTGCCTTGACTGCACTATGAAGAGAAACCCTTGATGGGAAGCAGCTTAGGCAGACTGAACCGGGAGGGAGAAAGCTTCCTGAAGAATGGCCTTAGCTTTTGCTTTGAGCGCCTAATGAGCATACAGAGCGCCTAATGAGCATACAGTGTGGGGAAGGGCCTCTGGGTCTGCTAAGCAGGCAGAAGCCCAGAGATGGGGAAAAGAAAGAAGACAGAAAAGACAAGTGCATTGGCAAGCAAGCATTTCAGAGACCATTTAGTAATGGGTCTCCCACATGTCTGTGCTGACCTTCCTAGCATTGTCAGGAGATACTTTGCTGGAAGTTGTAAGTCCTTGAGTTGGGGTAGAAAGAAAAGGAAATAGAAGAAGAAGCAGAAAGGAAGAAAGACCACAAGGGTCCAGAATGGGGCCAGAATGTTAACAAACATTTCTCCGGCTCCCTTCTTGGGCGTCCGTCCCTAGCCTGCAGTCTTTCTAGCTCGGGAAGGAATTCCAGTGCCTGGTTCTGGAAATGCCTTGGTCACAGTCATTTCCCAGGTGCTCCAGGGCTTGGATGAACTTTCCTGTCCTTGTTCAGCAAATCTTTGTTGTGTAGCTTCCACGACCTTCTACTGAGCTTTGCTGAGTGGGGGCCAAAGGGAGAAAGGCAGACAAATCACATCGTGAGGTTCTGATCCCCAGAGAACTCCCAGTCTTGAGTGTCACGGTGGAATGAACCATGTGGACAAATGCTGGGGTGGGAGGAGATGAGTACCTTCTGATACGGATGTGCACACACCTCCAGGCCACTCATGAGGCTAAGGGGACAGCATGTACCTTCCAAAAGAAAGGTGCTTTGAAGAGAGGAGACAGTCATTGTTGACCAGGTTCCATCCGACTCTGGCCCTGGGTGCAGTAGACTGATTCACGTTCACGTCCAGACATGCATTGTTTCCCACTGGGGCTAAGGACTTGTATTTGCACAAGTTCACCTTTCAGGGCTCTAGCCTCCAGTTGGAAGAGGTCATGTGTCTGCCTAATTCCTGGTTCTTGATATGAAAACATTTTGAACTGGGTTTGTCCTTTCATCTTTTAAAGCCTTATGTTAAGCATTACACAGGAAAGTAATTATTCTCAATTTGCTACTGTCTTGAAGCAACGATTGGCCCAGATGCTGTTCTGGGGCCAGCAAGGCGTGGCCAAGAATCCTGAGGCAGCGATCGAGTGGTATGCCAAAGGCGCCCTGGAGACTGAGGACCCTGCATTAATATACGACTATGCCATTGTGTTGTTCAAGGTAAGAGTCCCTCAATTTGGGCTGAAATTATGCAATTCTTATCAGGCTTCCAGAGCAGTTTCCCATAGGTGTGCAGGCAAACAAGGAGTCTGTAACTGGAGAAATTCAGTATATGCTTCGGTCACTCTTGATGGAAAAGGATATTTTCTGAAAAGACAGAGTCAGAAATAGCCCCCTGGTCTCATTTTTAATCATTAGTCTTGTGTTTGGCACCTGAATTCTCTTTGCTTTTGCAAGAACGGTCTAGAGGAAGCACCCCTATTTTATGGATTGGAAAAAATGGCCAACCAGCCTCTAGAGGTACTGCAAGTTGTCATTGAATTACAGCTTAACCCAAGTGCCCCTTTGGGCTGGCTCCCAACAGTCTGGTCAGTCAAAAACAAAGATCTTGTTTTAAGCCACAGGAAAACAGGGGATGGGTTGAAAGAGCATTCGCCCAGGAGGCAGAGAATGGAATTCAGGTCCCTCCTCCACAGTCATCAGCTTGGTGTCCTTGGAGTTACTTGATCTCATGGGGAAATGGTGATGACCAGAGACTGAATGAGGTAACATAATGAATGGGCTTCGAGAAATGTAATATACTGTCTAACAGGAAATTTTCCTAGTTTGCACTGATTGAGCACGTATTACCTGATTTACACACGGGGAGGCATTAGGATTGCTGTTTGTATATATATGTGGTAATCGAGGTAGAGAAAGGATTTTTAACTTGCTCAAGGTCACACAATTGGTATATTTTAGAGATCTGGGACTGAGATCCCGGCACTATGGCTTCAGAATCTGTGTTCTGCACCCCCAAACACAAGACATCAACTCACCAGCCTTGGAAAAGCAAAAATCTTTTGGTCTCGGTGTGGAAGCCCCTGGGCCCCATGTCATGCCCAAAGAAAGCAGCTGCCCTCAGATAGCGAGTGTCTTCAAAGGAGGGCATGGAGTCACGTGGCCAGGTCCATCTTCAGAACCACAGCTGTGACCACTCACTGATTCATGGCTTTGCTACATTCCTAATCCTCTAACAACTTAAAACCTATTGGATCATACCATACAGTTTCCTAATTTAGGGTCTGGACTTTTCCTTTTTCAGTTGTCAAGTCAACATAGAAATGGTTTGACTCCTAGCCATATGCTGATGCATCCATGTGTTTATTCAATAAACACCCATTCCGGGCTGACCAAATGCCACACACTGTGCCAGAGGGAGGGACAGATGGATGTGTGTGCCATGTCCCCGACCTCAAGGGGCTTGTGCAGTGGTGGGGAGGGCAGGCACAGAGAGGCACTGTCCACCAGACCTGAGGCTGGCCCCTGTCAAGGCCCAGAGAAGATAACAGCATGAATCAGACGTTACTTCTGCCCACCAGGAGCTCACCATCTCGAGGAAGAGGAAAATACAGTAATAAATGACTCTGGAGGTGACGCAATGTCTGCTTTCCCAACCTTAAAGATTTTTGGTTTTCCTGCATTCTAACGAAGAATCCTTCAGGGGGATGAAAGCCCCTTATTGGTATTTCAGTAACGGGAAGATATTACCTGTGGTCAGAAGGTCCCTTTAAGTGTGTTCCATGTGAAGGAGTCCCATGCAGAAGATGACCTTCCAAAATGTGAAGAACAACCATGTGCTCTGGAGCTCCGTGCGGGCATTTGGCGTGTCGTATGATGGTGCCATGGTGACTATGGCTTGTCCAAGACAGTCCAAGCCGTCCCCTCTTCATGACACGAGGATAGCACTTTGACATTTACTGTAGCAGCTGTTTTCCATGAACTCACCCAGTGGACATTACTGAGCACTTACTATGTACCAGGACTTTACATTTCTCTCACTTAACAACTTCCAGGACAACTCAGATTTGGGCCTAGTGCAGAGGCTTTGTGCAAGAAATTATCCCACTTTGGTTTCCATAACAAATATTCTGGAAAATGTTTAGCACTTAGTAATCAGAATACCTGAATTCTAGTCGCAGATCTAACTGTGAGGCTTTGGGTAAAGTCATCCTCCTGTTTTATTCCTTCAAAGCAAAGAAGTTGATAAAGATAAACCTCGAGTTCTACCAGGTTCTAACATTCTGTCATCTTGTTCTCTCTGATGATTTTCCAGAAGTCCAAAAAGGTTGTCCCATGGCCCCATCCAGTTATTCCAAGTAACCTCCATGTCCTTTTTCCTTTCTTCTTCCTCTCGATTAAATGAAGTAATGTTGCATTTCTGAAAAAATATTTTCATCTTCCAACTTTGCTTCAGCTCATCAGTTTCATTAAGTAGGTAACTTCAAGGCTTGGAGAAACTTGGTGTGTATAATTTGACTTTTAGTTGGACTCACAATTTTATTTGGGGTCCTGAAAAATACAGAGACAAACACATCCTGCACAGTTTCTATAAGGAGGTTATGAGTCATTATACGTTCTCAGCACAGAATGGGAACGCCCGGGAAGAAAGAAAGTGTGCTACTTATGAACTTGGAGCGTGGAGTCCATCTGCTTGGGTTCAAATCCTACCTCTGCGTCTCACTCACTGTGAGACCCTGGGCAAGGGCTCAGAAGGGAACACTAGCAGCATCTTCCCAGGCTTGTGGTGAGGATGAGATACAGCAACACAGTGCTGGGCACACTTGAACTAACACAGGGATGTTTGCTTGTGCCGTCTTCAGTAGAGTTAAAAGCTATGTTCCTTGCAAAGCCCCCCACCCCACTCCAAAATTATATCACATGTTATGCCATCAACTGTTTCATCTATGACCAGGAAGACTCCATGGGGTACATGCCATGTATTTGTCAACACAGACGCTTGGTGAGTTTGGTAGCGCCGATGGTTTTCATCCAGCTGGCTTTGCCCACCACCTTTATTGTCAGTCCTATGGTGAGAGAGACCATGAGGCCCTCTCTTGCCCTACACTCAGACCTGCTGCTCCTCCATGCCATCCTCCCCACCCCTCAGTGTGATCCCACAAAGTTCCTCTCTTGTAGCAAGGACCACAGAGCCATTTCTCTCTATGGCGGTGCTCAAACCACTTCTGCTAGAAAAGCTTCATTTTGCGGGAGGAACCTTGTCCGTTTCTGTCAACATCTGAGGCGATGGAGGCCAAGGGGTCCTATCCCCTTCCCGTCTGGCTCCTGAGCTGGTCTGGACACCCAAGAGGACCCGGGAAGGCTGCAAGGTATAGCCCAGTAGCTTCTGGCTGTCCATTGCAGATCAAGTGTGACATCAGACTCGCAAATGAGGCCATCTGCAGGAAACACATCCAGGATGACCAAACTCATTTCACTCTTCTTCAGGGCTTCTCCTGTCAAATTCACAGGAACACCATTCCCTCGGTGATGATGGGGGGTTTGTAGGGACACTGAGCTGCCAAACTGAGATCTGCTGGCCCTGAACCACACGTACAAGCAAAATCATAGTGATGATGAGGAGGAGGATGGTAGATGAGCTCTGCATGTAGAAACCTTGAAGATAAGGCTTTTAATGAAGAAGGCTTGTGTTTTCTTTTTTAAGTATTTTATGTGGAGCACTGATACACCTCCAAGATGTTTCTGAAGGCGCTCTGCGTTTATTTTCTTCATGCTCATCGCTGTTTATCATTGTTTAGGGTCAAGGAGTGAAAAAGAACAGACGGCTTGCTTTGGAGCTGATGAAGAAAGCGGCTTCCAAGGTAACACTTCTGCATATTGTCAGAGGGAAACATTTGCGCCACACACACCCACACGCTCACAAGTCTGCGAGAGTAAATGGCCATCCCGTGGCCCAGCCCCTAGAAAACGGAGTGAGGTGGGAGGGTCACTGCCATCGCGGTGATTAGTCACTTGGGAGCTGCGACACAGACAGAAACCCACCACAATGGGGACAGCAGAATTCAAAAGCTGAACTCACCTTCCAGTCAATAGAATGCAGGCCGATTTTGTTTGAAGGCTAAAATTATAATCACAGGCTGCTCTGATAACAAGCAGTGGGGAGCGGTCCTCCTTGGAACTGAATGGATATATAGATATGCCGCTGAATTAGGGAAACCAAAAGCCTAATTCCTCTAAAGGTTAACCCTGTTGTGTCCAATCCCTGTGCCCTGCCCGTGCTTTAATAATGAGGATGTTTAACAAGTTGACAGCCAGGTTTAAAAATTGCTTTGTTTTGGTCACTATTTACTCTAAGATGTTGTCAAGTTAGCCGGTTTCATGATAGCACTACAGAATGGAGGTTAAATATCGCTTGCGGGGAGGGGGGGTGACATGTACACGTACGTACAAGGTGTGCACACCCACACAAGCAAGCACACTCACAGGTGCATGCGTGTGGATTTGCAAATAAATATGTAGAAACCGCTATAATTCTACAGCCTTGATGGAGTCCTTTATAGCCCTTCTGTCTCTTGAAAGAGACCCCTCCCCAAGGCCGCTAATATTTGCCTCATCAACAAAGAGTCCTCAAGCTGATTTCCACCCCCTCATCCTCCCCTGAGAAGTTCAGAGTCTCTTTTTGTGTGTGTAGAACAGGAGGTTGGAGCATGGAATAAACTGAGAGGCTTTCCGTTCACCATGGTGGTGTCAAGAGGGCACATGACCCAAGAGAAGGGAGCCCACTGAAGAGCACACCAGCTCCTGCCCCCTTACAAGTTAGAGGGCAGAAGTAGCGAGGCTGTTGAATGGTGGTCCTTGAGGGCCTTTAGTCCAAAGCCCTCTAAAACAGGGCTGTGATGGGCTTGCCATGGCAGGTGTGAAATTTGCATCCCTTCAGCCATCCTTAGTGGTGAGCTGATGTCTAATGTGCTTTGTTTGGAAGGGATTCTTTTTTTAAAATTGACATATAATGTATTATTTGCCCCAGAGGTACAGGTCTGTGAATCATCAGGCTTAGACATTTCATAGCACTCACCATAGCCCATACCCTCCCCAGTGTCCATAACCCAACCACCCTATCCCTACCCCCTCCCCCCCAGCAACCTTCAGTTTGTTTTGTGAGATTAAGAGTCTCTTCTGGGGGCGTCTGGGTGGCTCAGTGGGTTAAGCCTCTGCCTTCCGCTCAGGTCATGATCCCAGGGGCCTGGGATCGAGTCCCGCATTGGGCTCTCTGCTCAGGAGGGAGCCTGCTTCTCCTCATCTCTCTCTCTGTCTGTCTCTCTACCTATTTGTGATCTCTCTCTCTCTGTCAAATAAATAAATAAAATCTTAAAAAAAAAAAAAAAGAGTCTCTTCTGGATGGGATCCGGATGAAGGGATTCTTAGCAGAGCTTCGGTGAGGATTGAGGAATGCTGCGTTATGGCCTGGAGTCATCACATCCTTAAGTGTAGTGTGATTCTCACTTATTCACCCGGCAAGGGATTTTGAGGCCCCTAGCCTTTGTCAGGCACTGTGAGGAAGGTCCCACGCAGTTTGGTATTTGGAATGAGCGAGAAGTCACATGGGAGCAAATTTGGTGTTCAAGCTATGTATGTCCAGAGCAGAGTATGATCGGTAAGAGAGAAGACAGGATTTCTTATGGGGCTCCAGATGCAATTCCTTGTGGAGTTCTGCAGATGTTTTGAGGGATGACAGGTGCATTTGGATAAGCTTGTGGCCCCTAGCTTTGTAGCAGAAGTCACTGTGATGTGTACATTCCATAGGCTTGTCCCAAAGCTGGCTCTTGCCACTTTATAGTATGGCCTGCTCTGTTACATCATTGAGAGGCATTCTGCCAGACTTTCCAGGAGACCACCTTGCACCCTGTACAGCGTGCTGTCTGGGAAGAAGGCTTCCATGACTAGGTACACAGCACTGACACCCTTCCCGATGTCAGCTGTCTTGGGAATCAGCTTAGGGGCCTGCAGATCCCAACCCTACTCTCCACCCTCAGGATGTAGGATTTGGATTCCATTTTGTTTAGCACCTCATGTAAAGGGTGGCTTTCATTCGTTCGTCAAATATTTATTGAACATCTGCTCTGTGGCAAGCACTAATATAGGTACTTGGGACACAAAACAAAGATTCCTGCCCTCATGGAGCTTCTCTCTTAATTAATTTATTTTTTTAAGACTTTATTTATTTTTTTGAGACACAGTGAAAGCAAGAGAGATCACAGAGCTCCAGAAAGGGAGAAGCAGCCTCGCCACTGAGCAGGGAGCCCGATGTGGGACTCTATCTCAGGACCCTGGGATCATGACCTGAGCTGAAGGCAGAGGCTTAACTGACTGAGCCACCCACATGCTCTAGAGCTTCTGTTTTAATGGGCTTTGTTCATTTCTTTCCCTCTGGTCTTTCTGGCAGCTGGAATCTAGGAAGAAATCTAGAAAGCATAGCTTTTTAGGATCTGTTGCAGACTGAGAAGTCTCAGCCTGGTATCTTGGCATCTGTTCTGAAGGGACACCCGTTCTTCACTAGTAAAAGGTGGTGAAAGAGATTTGGTTCTGTACTTGAACTCTGATTTAATAAGTCTCACAGGTGCAAGGCACTGTTTGACCTTCGGATCCTTTTCCCCCTGCTTCTTCATGGTTTGGTGGATCTGGCAGAAAGGGACACATGAGAACGGTGCATGCCCAGGTCTACACACAGGTATCTCACTGTGGGCCAGAGCCTCCTTCTGCAGCACTCACACCCCTGCGGGGCTTCCGAGCCCTCAACAACCAAGCTGTGAGCTGCCCTGTGGAAGCACGTGGGAACATCTGGGGAAAGCTCATGTGGGCACCTAATAGGACGAAATCACAAGGAGGCTCCAGACTCCATCCACACGAAGCACTTCCTTGGGACCAGCCTTAGGTCTAGACACAGTTTTAAAACCCTCCTTCCAGAGACGCCTGGGTGGCTCCATCAGTGAAGCATCTGCCTTCGGCTCAGGTCATGATCCCAGGGTCCCACATCAGGCTCCTTGCTCATCAGGGAGGTTGCTTCTCCCTCAGCCTGTGGTTCCCTCTGCTTATGCACTTGCTTGCTCTCCCCCTCTCTCTTTCTCTCTGACAAATAAATGAAATCTTAAAAAAACAAAACAAAAACAAACCCTCCTCCCATGCCCACCTCCCTCCCACTCTGCCTCAGCCCCCTCTGCCCCCACCCTCCCAACTCTGCCTGTCAGGACTGGGACTCTAAGTAGCCTCGAAGCCCCTGTGCTTTGCAAGTAGGCTGTTGCAGCTGCTTCCCTCAGAGAATTTGTTGATGTTTGGGGCAGAATAATCAACAGATGGGCAGGCGGGTCATCTAGAAAACTGTCCCAGTGGCAGGGGCTGTCAGTTCTCCTCTTGCAGGTGAGCGCTCATGAGTTGCAAGGTCACTGTTGATACTTCAGGGCAGTAAGAGTCCTTTTGGAGACGAGGGCTTTGTGGAAGACCCCTCAGATGCTGAGCCATGATTTGGGGGCACCATGACTGCGGAGCTAGAAAGCAGGAATCCTGGCAGGAGCCGGGTGAAACCCCCCTGGGGGAAGGCTCTGAGCAGGCTTGTGGTTTTTAACACTTAGCTTTTCTTCAGTGCCATCTGCCCCCAGAAAGAGATGGGAAGGGTTTTGCTCAGACCCAGGCAGAGTGCTTTCCCAATAATAGATTCTCTTTAGGTTTCATTAAAAACAAACAAACAAACAAAAATGTAATTTTTTTCCTTGTTCTAAAATCTAGGGATTACATCAGGCAGTCAATGGCTTGGGATGGTATTACCACAAATTCAAGAAAAATTATGCCAAAGCAGCAAAGTACTGGTTAAAAGCTGAAGAAATGGGGAATCCAGATGCATCGTACAATCTTGGAGTCCTGTATTTGGATGGCATTTTCCCAGGAATTCCTGAAAGGAATCAAGTAAGGCTTCACACCAGCTGTGCAGCTGGTCACTGCCTCATCTGCTGTGTGTCTGGACTCGGGGAGGTCCCATGGGTGATGCAGACGCCACCCAAGGCACAGACCCTGTCCTCAAGCAACTCAAGGGTCCAGTAAGGAAGATAAGATAGCAGATGGCAAAGGATGGCATCTAGCCAAGTGTCACATGTGTGCTCATTGCTTTGATCCAAGCAGTTCTGGACAGGGGAAACCATGAAGATCAAAAGCAGTCAGGAAGTCTTCATGGAGGAGGAAGGCCTGAACTAGGGAGGAAGGGGAGGATGATACGAGATAGAGTGAGTGAGAGGCAGTACAGAGATTGATCTCATTAGGAGCAAAGAGAGCTGGGTCCAGATGGGTTTGCCTGGTACGAGATCAGACTGAATAATAGTGAAAACAACAGTGACAATCTTTAGTGTTTGCTAAGTACTTCCTCTGTGATGGTTACTCAGAAATACTTGACATGCATCCCATGTCATTCTAACCATCTTCTGGAATAGCTGCTATGATTATGTCCATTTTACAGAATGAACATCAAGGTTCTGAGAATGTATGTAACTTACTCATAGTCATATGCTTACTGGAGGCAGGACTGAGATCCTTGCAGAAGCTGGAAGCCCCTCTTTAGCTCGTTAGCCTATTAGCCCACTAATGCTATTGATGATGGTAATTATAATTCTGCACTGTCACAGGCCACAGACTTCCTGAATGCCCACTCTATGCCAGGCATTCTTCCAGGCACTAGGGATACAAGAGGCTTACATATATCTGGGGGAAGAATATTCCAGAAAGAGTAAACAGTCAGGGCAAAAGCCCTAGAGGAAAGGAGGAGTGGCATGCTCTAAAGATAGAAGGGAAGCTGGAGCAATGGGAGCAGGAATCAGGGGAGGGGCGAAGTGGGGGAGAGAAGGTTGGGCAGGCAGATGCGCTGGTCATTGTGAGGTCTCAGCTGCTCCAAGGAAGATGGGAACCGCTGGGCCCCTTTGGACAGGGCAGTGATGTGCTGTGTTTTAAAAGGATCCTAGCAGAGACTAGGATTAAAGAAGACAGGAGGAGAGCAGGGGGTTAATGTATTGAATCCAAGTGAGGAAAGATGAGTGACCCCAGAAAGGGGACGGAAGTGTGGCTGGATTATGCATGTACTTTGAAGGTCAAGGTGACAGGGCTTGCTAATGGATTGGATGTGAGGTGTGACAGGAAGAAAGGGTGACTCTGAAGTGTTTGGCATTTACCGAGGTAGAAGAGTGGAGGGGGCATTTTGTGGGATGGGCCAGACTGAGGCAGCGGCAGGTTTCTGAGGGGAGGAAACTGGAAGATAATTTTTGTGAAGCACCGTGCTAAACCTTGAGAATCCATCTCATTTAATCCTTGAAAGAGCCTTTCGTGCTAGGTACTATCAGAAGCCACATTTTTCAGTTGAAGAAATCTTGCAGTTGGAGAGATGAACTACCATGCCCAAGGTCACACAGCTGGGAAGGAGCAGAGCTTGGATTTAGACCCAAGCCCGTCTGACTCCAAATCCCTGGCTTACGAATGGCATCTAACTGCCTCAGAAAAACAATAGTGACCAGCAGAACATTCACGCTTCTAAACATTTGTCTTATTTTCCCCTCCACCTCTCTCCGCCTGCATAAGAGGCTGTATATTTTTATGCATTGCTAATGTCTGGTCACCCACACACATATATGCCAGTGTGGATTTTTTATTGTCATATTCTAATTCTCACCTTCCTACGGGAGATGCGGTCTTGGTGCATGAATTTGAAGAAAGGTATTAAGCAAGGTTAGGAAAGACAATGCCTGAATTTTCACCTGGCGTGAACCCGGCCTGACTTCTGATACATTCTTCTGTTTCATTTACAGGGGTTATGGTATTTGTAGCTATGTGTTGTCTTATTTGTTTATTTGGCAAACTTGACAGAATAGTTTACTGTCAAGGTTATCACATCCAGAGGTCAGCTTCTGTGATGGGCTGTCTTCCTGGAGCTTGACTTGGTTTTCCTAAAGATATCAGAAGTGATTAGCTGGTGAAAATATCAGGGGTTGAGTGTCTCACCGTGTTGGCTTCCATGAAACCAGCCCTGCCGGGAGGACTCCTCACCAATGGAGATGACTCTGTTTATCTCTCTACAGACTTTAGCCGGTGAATATTTCCATAAGGCTGCACAGGGTGGACACATCGAAGGAACCTTGTGGTGTTCTCTCTATTATATCACAGGAAACCTGGAGACGTTCCCTAGAGATCCTGAGAAGGCTGTCGTGTAAGAACCTGTCAGCTGTTGTGTACAAAGGGAAAGCCATGTACTTTATTCACTGTGCCTGGAAATGGAGTTCCCGTTCTTTGTTTTGCAATTTTGAATTTCACCTTTATTTTTACCTGTTGTGCATGCACAGACTTTCAAAAGCCACCTCATTCGACAAAGTGAAAATAAGTACATTTTAATGGAAACCCAAAAATAATAATTTGACATGGGAAAAGCAGAAAATCTGCTACCGCACCCAAACTACTTGTTCTCAAGAATAAGTCACTTTCAGTCTTTTCATTATCTCTTTACTATTGCCTCTCTCTTTCAACGACACACTCATACTATTTCTTATTAGTTTCATTACAGGCTTTGTCTAATGATGTCCCTCTGTGAAAGATAAAGATGTAGTTCCCTCTCATTCTGCCACCACCTGCTATCCCACGCATCCACACTTCCCGCCTTGTCCCATTTTCCCATTAATATATTATTACTTTGGTTTGATTAGTATTGAGGTGCCCATTATTAGGACCATGGGAGTCTGAGGTACAGCTAACCCATGTGTTAGGCTATGAGTGCTTTCTCTTTTTTACACAGATTTTTGTGTTTGTGGAGTAATAATTATACTTCATAGTTCTTCAGGTGCTTAGCTTTCTGCATACTTATCATTTTTCATGTGCTTAAATCTCCGAATTCTCCCACAGTTGTCTAAATGTCTCCTCAGTATGTCCAGACCCACTAGGTATTTGATTAACTTAATCTCAGTGACATCTCTTCTGGAGTCTTCCCTCAGGACAGAGCTGCCCTGTCATCACTGTGGGGGGTTTCCTTCCCCTTCATCTCTGTCTTTTTGGGTTCTCCTTGCTGGACCCTATTTCTTCTTCTTTCTTGGTTTATGCCTATGCTTTTGTAGAGCACATCCTACAGTAGCTTCCTAGAGAATGGTGAACAAGAGACACATTTCTGAGACCACTGCATATCTGAAAATGTTTTATGGAGGTTGGGAAATAAGGGCCCATAAATAACATGCGGCCCACCCTCCGTTTTGTGTGACCCCCAAGAGCTAAGAATGCTTTTTGCATTTTTAAAAGGTTGTAAGACAAGTGCACACACTAAGTTGAATACAAATAGAGACCCTGTGTGACTCACAAGGCTTAAAATATTTATTATCTTGCCTTTTACAGGAAAAAAAAAAAACAAAAAAACTTTGCAGACCTCTGCTTTAGACCACCCTCATACCAGTAGTCTGGCTTTACGAAAGGTTTTGTTTCATAAGACATTTGAGAGAAAATCCAACCTGACCTGAACTCACTGATAAAACTTGACCTAGACAGACTTGAAGATTTTATCAATATTAGTTAGGATGTTTGGTGTGAACATTCATATGTTCCATAAATTTTTCTTTTGTTATTGATTTCTAGCTTAATTCCACTGCAGTCAAAGAATGAATTCTGAATTACTTCAGTCCTTTGGAATTTGTTGAGGCTTTCTTTATGACAGGATACGGTCAATTTTGCTACACTTGCTTTCTTTTGCTTGTTAAAGTTTTGTTATTGTTGTTGTTGTTAGAGTTATATCTTTTTCCAGCCTTTACTTTTAATCTTTTCTTCTTTTAATTTTAATGTGTGTCTCTTCTAAGCAGTAAATAATTGGGTTTTGTGTACTTTTTATTCAATTTGACAAGTTTATTTTTTTATTGGGGTATTTAGACCATTTACATTTAATGCAACTTACAGAAGTATTTTGTTTTACATCTGCCATTTTACTATTTATTCCTTATTTTTCTCATCTATTCTTTGTGCTTGTTTCCCTTTTTCTTACTTTTCCTTTACATTAATCAAGATTTTTTTAAAAATATTTTTATTTCCACTTTCCATTAGCTTGCTAGTAATATATCCTTATAATATTCTTTTAGTGGTTGTAAGTCTAAAGATTACAACAGGCCAGTTCATTATTAGTAAAAATTCTCCAGGATAGATTAGAGAACAGAAAAAAAAAATGGAGAAACCTTAAAATAAATCAGTAAATACATTTTAATGGAGAGAGTACTAACTCTTGGTGAAGATGATCTATTTTCATATCGGCAGGTATTTTTCATTAGGTACATTTCATGTCTTTATTTCCATACATGATAATTCCTAACAACTTATAAGAAAAGACACTGAAAGCAAAGTTCTCAAAACACATCTTTCTTTACCTTCTTAATGTTTAGTTCTGGTTTGTTGCTGTGTAAAAATTCTAACAAGCAAAATAATCCCCAAGTGGGATTTATTGAGATCATATGAAGAAAAAAGCAATTATTTAATTTGCCATGGTTTGGGTATTTTCTTATTCCTTTTCTTTTCAGATGGGCAAAGCACGTAGCTGAGAAAAATGGCTACTTGGGTCACGTCATTCGCAAAGGCCTCAATGCCTACCTGGAGGGCTCATGGTAAGCTGGGGACCCACATTAGAATGAACTTTCTCAGCCCGCACCCTTCAATTTGTCAGTGTAGTCATATGAGATAGAGTCTTAAAATACAACCGAAAAAGCAATTTGCAGGGAAATCACGACCTCCCAGTAATGATATTCAGAGTATCACAGACTGATTGGCTGTTGATTAGAAAACATAGCATTTCCATGTTTAATTATACACAAAAATTAGTTCTCTAGGGGAAGTGTCCACATTCATCAAGTTGAGAGACACATGCATGTGTTGACTTTCCTTCCCTTCAAGCTTGTTCCTTTTGGTTTTAGAGTGGAGACACCACCAGCTGAACCTCTGCCTCTCCCTGGCAGGGCACAGAAAGTTCACAGGAAGCAGAGAGAGCAGTGTGTTTAAGGCTCAAACTACATCCTTCCACTGATATGTGACTAAAATCTTCTGTGGCCAAGAGCCTGGGATTACTGGAACTCACTCAGCAGACCTCAGATGTCACAGCCAAACAGATTTTCCATTTTAACTTTCTTCTGATAAAATTAACAAATTTTATCCTGTACCCTATGGGATGAGATACTGCACTAAGGACTTGGAGATGCTCCCTGTTTGCTGTGCCTTGATTTTACAAATAAGGGCACATCTTTCCAAACTGCAGACTCCACCGGATTCCATCTTTCTGTTTTCTTCTGCCAGCCCTGCCACTCTGTCTTACTTTTCCATTGGGCCATCTTTTCTTGGCTGGATTATTGCCTAAGTGATCTGGGTATTTCAGTAATAACTTAAAAGGGTATGCAAATCAGCATATATCCCATTGGTCCATTGCCTCAAAAACATTAGACCAGACCTATCATAGAGCATACTCTGACCTGAATCTTAATTAAAAATTAAAATACAAGTCCAAGAGAACATTATTTTCTCCTTTGGTCCATAGTGCCTGCATAATCAGCAGATAGCATGTCGATGAAAATTTTAAAGGAGGCAGGGAAGTAAACCCAATGAAAACAGCACCAAAAGGAATGTTTGTTATTATCATCCTGTGAAAGTTTATTATCTGTGGCCTCACTTCACACAACTGGGAAAAATTTTTAATGAAATTATTATTTTCCACTTGATACACCTTATAATTTTTCTGGTGTTTTATTTTGTCTCCCAAGTGAGCTTCAGTTTGTAAAACTCCCAAATTTGAACTTAATTTATTCTCTTCTTCTCATCCTCCAAACTTCCCACCCTTTGTTCCCCACAAGCTTTTTAGGGGAGAAAGGGCATTCAAATACTGAAGTGCATATGTGGGTTTTCCCAAAGAAGGAGCACATCTGTAAACACCCCCACACTGACACACACACACACACACACACACGAAGATGCTTGACACTATTCTTCCCATAGAGTGTCTATTAATAGCTTACATTTCTTGCCTGCTTTGGAATTTAACATCACAAAGCATTTCAGGTAGCACATTTTAAAAACTGGCTGGGAAGGTCAAGATGAATTCAGATTTTTGTGACCTTTTGTCCTTCTTACAATATTCAGCCATAACACAAGATTGATTTTTTTTAAGACTTTATTCATTTAACAGAGAAAGAGAGGGCACAAGCAGGGGGAATGGCAGGCAGAGGGAGAAGCAGGATCCCTGCTGAGCAGAGAGCCCACTGAAGGGCTCCACCGCAGGATCCTGGGATCGTGACCCAGGCCATAGACAGACCTATCATAGAGCATACTCTGACCTGAATCTTAATTAAATATTAAAATACAAGTCCAAGAGAACATTATTTTCTCCTTTGGTCCATAGTGCCTGGAAGGTAAATGGAACAACCCTAACTCAAGACACATGAGCAGTGTATAAAGGGCATGAAGGATTCTGTGAAGGAAAAAAAGCTATCTGATTTGTAGGACTTAGATCAGCCTTCATGATGGGGGTAGCAGATGACATGGCCTTGAAGGGTGGGTGAGATTACCCCTTGACCATGCAGGGAACAGCATTTCTAGTGAAGGGAACAGCAGAAATGAAAGGAAAGAGATAGGAAAATTCTGGATGAGTCTGGAAAATTTTAAGCCACTAGTTTGCCTTCAGGTAAGATTTGTAAAAGGGAGTAACAGATAACAAGAGCAAAAAGGTGCTGCTCTATGGAACTTTGAATGGCAGGTCATACACTTTTTACTGAATTTATGTGGTGGGGGGAGCTATCGATAGTTTGAGGAGAGGGTAGTGACATGACAGAGCTGGGTTCTGAGATGTCTAAATAGATGGCAAAGAGAAGGGAGAGTCTGAAAGGGCATGCTGGGTCAGAATCTGGGTAAAAAGAGCTGACCATTTGAACTGGAGATGTGGCATAAGCCAGTTGAGTTGTTTTTTTCTACTTCTGTCATACAGTAGTTGATACGTATGAAGTGATATGTGATACATATATATATATATATATATATATATATATATAGGTTCTCAGGCATAAGGATAAAATGAACATCTGTAGCCCTATGTGAGAAAATGAACAGGGTGCCTGGGTGGCTCAGTTGGTTAAGTGACTGCCTTCAGCTCAGGTCGTGATCTTGGAATCCCAGGATCGAGTCCCGAATCAGGCTCCCAACTCCATGGGGAGTCTGCTTCTCCCTCTGTCCTTATCCTCACTCATGCTCTCTCTCACTGTCTCTCTCTCAAATAAATAAATAAAATATTAAAAAAAAAAGAAAAGAAAATGAACAGTTGAAACCCCCTGCATTTCCTTCCCCAATTAAACCCATCCCACCCTTGGTCCCAGAACTGAGCATCACCCTGAACCTTGTTGTTGCTCTCCCTTTGCTTTCTTTAGAGTCTTGTTCTACGTGGATTTATTCTTAAGCAGTAAAGTTCTTTGGCTGTGTCTGAGCTTTCTATTATTAGAATCATATTACATATAGTTCAACTGCCTTTTTAAAAAACCCAACATTATGTTCCTGAGATTCTTATCCCTTGTTGCATGTATCTGTGGGCCATTCCTTTTTATTTCTGTCATTGACCATGCTTTACTTATCAGTTCTTATTTTAACACATTTGCGTTTCCCATTTTTTGTTGTTTTTAAGAACAATGTGGCCATGAACATTTTTTTAGGTATATTGTGACATACGTAGGAAAAGTATCTCTAGAATATAAACTTAGGAGTGGGGTCACTGGGCAGGCACCTTATAAGATACTGTTCACCTTTATAAGATAATGCCGGCTGCTTTCCCAAAAGATTTTACCAATTTACTCACCCGCCAACCATGTATACATTTTTGTGTCTCCATATCCTTGCCAATCTTGGTGCTGATACTAAGTATTAAGTTTCAGTCTGGGATTCAAAGCCTTTTTTCTATCAATAGGAAGAAACATCTAGTATCCATTATAATGACAAAATCCTCGTCAAAATATATCTGAGGCAAAGTGCTTCTGTTTCCTCCCATTCTCCAAGTCTGAAGCCCACCCTGAGGTTAAATAGGAAATATAGGGATGTTGGCCTCCCCACACCATGATGGGGCTTTTTTGGTACCATCTATTCTGCTGTAATAGAACTAAATCATCCATCAATGTCCCAAGTCCATCCCCCTTTTTCATTTTCTGTGAGTGAATTCATTCTGGACGTTATTTTCAAATTACATGTGTCAGTTTGATGAGCTTCTGCTTTTCTGTGTTGTTCCAAGATTTATACGGGATAGTTTAAAAGAGGAGCGTGATTGAGAAAAGTGCTTTTTGCTGTATAGGCATAATACGGAAGATACTATTGTCATGCCTCAGGCTGTCCTCGGACACCAGAAGTCAGTGAAGGAGGGGCTGGCTGTCATGTTTCATTTCTCTGCCTTCCCCCATGTGTGTTTTATCTGTGAGCTATGTGTTTTATTGTCCTTTGTCTTAAATATGCCCCAAATATTTAACCCAGGAGGTTAGCCAGATTAGGGTGGGCTTGAAGCAAGACAAGTAGGCATGCCAATTTCCAGTTCAAAGAGATTCACCTTTCTGCAGGAGACCAGGGGTCCTGCGTTCCACGGGGATCCCAGGATTTTTTTTTTTTTCTATATTTTCAGTTTGAGCTCCTTCATGCATTGGCAGAGAAAAGCACAAAGAAAATCATACAATTGTTTGGGAAGCTGCTCAGAGGTACTCAGATTCACAATTCACAGCAAGCAGCCCAAGGATTGATTATTAAGATGTATCATTATAAAATTCTCTATGTGTATATGCTGAGGCAGAACTGGAAGGATAACAAATATGTCCCTAAACGTGTTCTTTACCATAAATCCCCTCCTCTCCACGTCCACCCGCCACCCCCGTCCCTGCCAGAATGACTGCCTGGGGGACAACTTCACTTTAGTGCCTTGGAAATAAAGCTTGAAGCTCTGGTGAGCTTCCTAAGCCTTGAGGAAATTCATGGAAAGGACAGTACAGCTTTGTGGCTTATCTTTGGGCTTCCTGCCCACAGTTAAGTGCTGCGTACGTGTTTGTTCCATGAATATAAATATAGAAATATCTGTAATTGATACTTCTGGGCACTCTCTGTTGAAACACAATTAAATAAGAACAAATCACTGGGAGCCTAAATGTGGGTAGGATTTCTGCAGAGGTGTCATTTCTCAGAAGTCTTAATAAGCTGAGAAAGTCTGGCCTTGAGAGTTCTAACCTTCCCCTGCGGATGGTGGCAGTGTGGGAGTGCACGGCATTGGAGAATTGCTTCTGCAGCAGGGAAGACAGAGGTGGATTTTTCTTCAGTGCTTCTGTTGACATTGATGTTTCATAGACATCTCTTTCTGAGGGATTTCCGTGTTTCCTTAAAGGAAATGCTTGGGAAATTCTATGACATTTCCTCTTGGCTTATACAATAATTGGACAGTGGAAGTCTTCCTATGAAACTCGCCCCCCTTCCCCTCCCCACCACCAAAGTCACTTTGGAGAGACGATCTGGTCTTTGTAAAGTTTGTCCTAGTGACTTAGTTCCTCTGGGAAGTGTCAGCCTCATGTGCTCGCACACTCTAATCGTCTGCCCGACTGCTGTCAAAGAAAACGTCATTTTGATTACATTTTAATAATGTGAGCCATATCCCATTCAGCTACAGTAGCAGAGGGACCTGGCCCGACATGTGACCTTGAGTTGGCAAGTCTACCCCCTCTCCTTCCTGTACCCATTCCTGGGGAAGACAAGCACTGGTTCTAAAGAAACGCGAGATTGTAAGACCTTGGGAATGGGTCCCTGTTGTAGAGTGATGGAGACTTTTGACCAGGCCTCTTTTATACGCCCTCCATCTGGGGTCTGTTCTGAAGATTCTTGTCACAACACATGATTTTTGCCAGCTGTGTAAGAAAACGCCTGGGCATCTTTTGTGTTGTTCTTATGGCTGCCGTTGTGGGCTTGTTATCTGGCTTGCAGTGCAGGGGACAGCTGCCCAGCCAGCTTTGTCTTTTTTTAGCATGAGTCATGGCTAATTGGTCCACAGCCTTGGGTGTCTGGGAAGCCGAATCAGCTCCCTCAGCAGTTACGTGGCCCATGACCTGCACTGTATCCAGTTGAAGGTCTCGCCGTCCTAATTTGATGCCCAGTCACCTCTCTCTGTCCCTAGGCAATGGGCCATCAGAAGCTGCTTTAACAGTGTAAAGAACAGGATTTCAGAATCAGCTCTCCTAATGTCCCCAGCCCTACCAGAAGCCAGTTTTGGGGTGGAGGTACAGTCAAGAAAGAGTTAACATCAGCTCCTGAGAATGCCAAAGAAGCTTTAGGAACAATGATACCTGGTCAAAATAAAATGTCACTCATAACCTGGGTGACACAAAGAAAATGGAGGAAATCATAGAAGTAAAAAGAAAAAAATAAAATGACTCAATTTTCACTACCTAGAGGAAAGTACTATGAGGATTTTGATAGACAATTTTTAGGTTTTATTTTTCTCTGCCTATATGCACCTGCATGAGCTTGTGAAGGTGTGCGATCGGTTTTATATTTGTGTTACAAAAACGGAACCGCTCTGTTTCTCATCCTGCTCTCTTTTTTTTTTAACTGAATGGAAAATTTTGCATAAACATCTTTCTATGTTTTTGAATTCTCTTCTACAACATCATTTTTAATCGCCTCATCTGAATGTGGTTGCACTCTGGGGTAATTTAACTACTCACTGATTTTCAGATACTTAAGTTGCTTCCCGTGTTTTTTGTTCCTATAAACAGCTCTGCCGTGAACTCTGTTGTCACTGAATCTTTGTGCACGTTTCTTGCTTCTTTAGAATAAACCTTCACAAGGGAGAACTGTTGGCTAAATGATGTGTGGATTCTTAAGTCTTCCTTCATTTAACGGTTGGAGTCACCTGCCCTCCCACAAGCATTGGCCATAGGAATATGTCCGTTTCCCCCAAACCCTTGCTTTTACCCTGTCTTGTGAATCTTGTGCCAGTCTTTCAGCAGATCAGCAGTCCTCCGTCATTGTTTTGCCATCATTCACTACTAGCATTATCGAACATTTATTTTTTTCTCTGTGTATTTGGTCATTGGTATCAAGCCCCTTGTAAACTCCCTCCCCTCTGCCAAACTTCTAATGCATCACAAAAGCTCAGCTCTAATTAAGCTTGCTCAGAATCCTAAGCCCCATGAAGCCTTTCACAAAACAGCGACCCGAACGAACGCACAGGGCTTTTTCTAAATGCCACTTATCTCTTCTAAGCTGGCATGGAAGGATTCAAGGACGGGAGGCAGTAGACAAGCCAGCCCAGCCAGCATGCCACACACCGTTCGGCCAGTAGAGGTAGCTGTTGCATCAACTAGCTCTCCAACCTTATCAGTGAGTTCAGCCTTTAAGATAGAAAATAAATCAGTGCAGGCAGTATTTTTAACAACAGTATTTATTTTAAAACACACACACACAACAAACTCATGATTTTGTGGCTTTAAAAAAAAACTGCTTATTTTGTGCCCTCTTATGCTTGAATATAAAGCTCTCCGTGAATATTAGTAAGAGCCACTGTATGAAATTTATTATTAATCATCTATTTTTAGGCACGAAGCTTTGCTGTATTATGTTTTAGCAGCAGAAACTGGAATTGAAGTGTCACAGACAAATTTAGCACACATCTGTGAGGAGAGGCCAGTAAGTAAATGTATTCTTCTTGGAGTGGAAGCTCTAAGGTTAAGGATGATGAATTGGGTTTTATGAAAGCAAAATCAGTCACTTGGCTGAAATATATTAATGAATTAACTTTTTCTCCCCCTCCATCCCCTTAGGACCTGGCCGAGAGATACTTGGGTGTTAATTGTGTTTGGAGATACTATAATTTCTCTGTTTTTCAAATCGGTGCTCCTTCATTTGGTATGTATAGAAAAATGGGTGCTAAATTGAAGCATTGGAAGCTTTTAATCTCTAGTAACAGGGAAGAGATAACAGCTTTGTGTGAAGTATGATATTTCTAAACAATTAGGAAAGAGTGTGAAAAATCTCTACTATTAAGATCATGAGTAAACTGCTGTCAGCCTCCAGCAATGTACTTCTCCTCCTCTGTTGTCCACTGAATGCTTGAACCCACCATTTCTTCAGAGCTGGTGAGAATTCAAAAGAGAAAGCTATTCTGGAGAGATCTCCTGGGCCAGTCATTAGTGTTTTGCCTTCAGATACATCCCTGTCTTCCTCTGCTCTGCTCTGTATGAGAGGTTGATCCCAAGGAACTACAGTTCCTAGACTCCTGTGTTCTTGGGCATCTCATTGGTTTCAGCCAATGGGAGGTGCCAGCAGGAGATTGCTGGGTGGGAGGATATGAGAAGTCCCAGTATTTCTCCCCTTCTCTCTACTTTGGGCTGTGTCTCCAGCAATGGCTGTACACCCACGGTTCCAGTTCCTGCCTGACAGTCTTGAAATCTTTTGAACTCCTTGGCATAGATTCTATTTTTCTGACTAGACACTGAGTGATATATACACCATTAGGCAAAACTTTTTCCAAGGGAAAAAAATAAAACATATGGCTTAAACAGAATAAAGAAATGCCCATCAGTCATAAGACTCAGGCAACAAAATTTCAGATGTCAAATAAAGTGCCCCAAACAATCTTGGCCACTTGGACTGTCAGATTGCAGACTGGGATTTTCGCAGACCCATTTGAGAGAGCTGCCCAACAAAGCAAGAAAATGTGTCTAGAAATGGTGGTGCTCCGCACAAAAGGTTTTCGTTCCCCCACTTCCTGACATACCAAGGAAATAATGATGATGTGTGTTCAGGTCCTGGTAGGAAAAATTCTCAGTCATGCGACTGGGCCAACCCTTTAAAACATTGGTCTCAAATAAAACCACTTCACAAATGGGCCTGTGCTTTCTGTCCTGCAGCATATTTGAAAATGGGAGACCTTTACTACTATGGCCACCAAAACCAGTCCCAAGACCTTGAGTTGTCCGTGCAGATGTACGCTCAGGCAGCCCTGGATGGAGACTCACAGGTAACCCACAGAAAAGAGCACTGGGTGATGTCTGTTTGTGAGGATGCAAGACCTGGCTGGGGTCCTCCCAAGCCCTCCCATCTTCATCTGCTTCCCTGTTCACAAAGTCATTTCTCATCCATTCCCACAGGACATGAACCCTAATAGGGAACCTTTATGGAGCACTTGCTATGGTTGCCACACCATTTTCATAACCATCTCATGACGGTGGAGATGACTATGACCACATTATAGTTATAATGGAGGATAGCAAGACTACAATCAGATGATAAATTGCTCAAGGCCAACCAATCAGGTAGCACGCAAAGCAGCCTGATCCTAAAGCCATGTCTGCTGGCTCCATGTCCAGGAGTCTTTCTACAAGATCCCATCAAACTAACTCACTCCATAGAAACTGAAGAAATAGGAAGTGTGGTCCAAATGACAAGTGATTTGCCCATAGAGTTGGACCAACACTTCAGTGATAGGAAGTTGCTCTTGGTGACTTTTGTCCGGGGGGGGGGGGGGGGGC